>NC_079525.1:1540000-1782500 GCF_003711565.1 Takifugu flavidus
GTCCATTCAAGCTCTCTGGCTCAGGTCCCAACAAGTGTTGAGCTCTGTCCCTGCTTCGGTCTGGGATAAAAACCTGCTCCTATTCCCCCGTCTGGAGCCATCCCTCACTCACTCCCTCCCATTTCTCTCTATTTTGCAGGATACTCTCAAACAATTAATCGTGATCCCCTCTCCCAACGTGCTGCTGCTCGGCAGGTCTCCTTACTGCGGTACGTGTTCTTAAAGGGAAGTCAAAGCGTCCTGCGGGCTGCTTTGTCTCGTTCTCTCAGCTGCCATGTCGAGACTTTGGCAAGTGCTGACCCAAATTCATTGCACCCACTCAGCTGGATGGCGTGTCAGCGGTCGTGTCTGCTACATCGGTCGGACGAGTCTCAGTTGTGAAAGTCACCCTTGATTTTTCTCTTTACACAGAACAAAGTCTGGAGGAATTAAAGAAAGTGTTGCTGCTGCTGTTGGGCTGCGCTGTCCAGGTAAATGCTGACAAGGCAACATCGCACGTGCAGAAAACAGTGTCTAACTTGCTTTCATACGGTCAGTGTGAGAAGAAAGAGGAGTATATCGAGAGGATCCAGACCTTGGATTTTGACACGAAGGCGGCCATAGCTGTGCATATTCAGGAGGTGGCGACTATTTTAGGACACATCTATTAGTATTTACATTTCTAGTACGTGGGCAACGTTGCAAGCCTGACAACACCCCATCGTGTTTATCAGCTCACTCACAGTCAGGAGAACATCTTGGACCTGCAGTGGTTGGACTCCAATGAAGTGAACCCAAATGAGGTCGAAGCATTGGCAAGAAACCTGGCCGCGCACCTCCGGCATCTGCTGGACCAGAGGGACTCTCATTTAGAGGTACTTCACTTTTCTTTGCATCAAATATATTCTTGTGCTCAAAAATAAGACATCTCCTTGCAGACTATAGCGGAGCTCATGCAGGAGAAGGAGGGCTTGATCGGAGTAGACGATAGTCCACAGTCTGGCAGCTTCCCTGGACATGTCCAGCAGCAGCAGCAGGCGGGGGCACAGCAACACTTGGTGGTGGAGCTCGCTGATTCCAAGGCCAAAATCAGAGGACTGAGACAAGAGCTGTGAGTGGTCCCACAACTGCTCTTACTGGCAACATTCAGTCGCTTATATGTCTGTGGAAACAAATGTGTTTCTGTTGTTCCAGCCGAAAGAGCCCAGAAGACGAAAAGAAACCCAGTATTAAATACGAGTTCTTCTTTCACCCATTTTATCAACAACCCATTTTCAGTTCTTTTGAATTAACATTTCTAGTTCTTTTATTATTTCTCTTTCTGGCATACAAATAATGGAAACACATTATTTAAGACAATTTAGGACGGAAAACACATTAAATAATGTCGACAATAATAATAATTTATTGGTTCTAAAGTATTTTTATTATATTAGCTTCTCCTACCAACCTGAATTCTTGATGGATGGATAGAGAGATAGAGAGAGATAGATAGAGAGATAGAGAGAGATAGATAGAGAGATAGATAGAGAGATAGAGAGATAGAGAGATAGAGAGATAGATAGATAGATAGATAGATAGATAGATAGATAGATAGATGCCCTGAGGAGTCTGGCCCACATTACTGGCTGTAACATCACTGACCCACATTGCCTCATTGGCTTTGAATTTCCGAGGATACAGTAAACTCATCCATGCCCTCGCTCGGGCATTAACCCTTTCATCTGCTCTCTCCTGTCATTTCCTCTCTGATGCCGGCGGCCTTCAATTCACCTACTGTTTTCTCTGAGCAAACACAATATCACTTAAAGCGTCACGTAGAAAGTAGAGCTGATGCTGCAGTGGCTCCACCGAGGACGTTTCATGTTGAGATCATATGGAATCTAGAGCCTCTAAAGTGTTGGTTCCTTTCTCATGTTTAAACACTGAACACAATACCAGATTCAGGCAGTAACCAAAGGTGCCTGCTGTCTCTGTCTTCTCAGAGAGGAAAAGAGCGAGCAAATGCTGGACTGCAGACACGAGCTGGAAAACACGGAGACGGAGCTGAAGAGGCTTCAGCAGGAGGTTAGAAGAATAAAAAGATAGACCGTAGTTCCTTCAGATGGTGACACACAACATGACCTCCTGACCTCGCTGCAGATTACTCAGATTATTCCACACCCTGCAGCTCTTAACGGCAGCAAAAACTGAGCTCTGATGAACAGTCTATAAAGCTGACATAGATTTGTCTGGAGATATCAGCTTGCAACATTTTGCAGCCGCTGTTAATCTGACAGAAGGAGGGGGAAAAAAGCCAGACAGAAAAAACACCAGAGTTCTACCTTCTCCAGAACTCCCAGCTTCTTGTGGAAGCCCGAGCAGCTCGCACCTACCGTGACGAGCTCGACGCCCTGAGAGAGAGAGCCGTCAAAGCGGACAAGCTGGAGAGTGAAGTGGGACGCTACAGGGAGCAACTGCACAAGATAGAGTTCTACAAGGCAAAAGTAGAGGTCAGGCCTTTACTGGGGGATCTTCAAATGACTGACTGTGTTACTGGGAATCTAATAACCCCAAATAAATAAACAATAAATGGTTTTTATATACATATATTTAGGAGTTAAAGGAGGACAACAGGGTGTTGCAGGAGACCAAAGAGGTGCTGGAGGACCAACTGGCAGGATGGAGAGCGCGCTCAGACAAAATCCATCAACTGGAGAAGCACAGTCTGCTACTGACGGCCCGCATCCATGATATAGAAGAGGTGTCCATCACATGTGCAGGTGTGATGCCAAGTGGTAAATTGAGCTTAACATTTCTTTGTTTTTTTCTGTCATCTATTAGGAGAGAGAAGCAGATCAGAGGCGCATTGAGGAGTTGATGGGGGAGAACCTGGCTCTGTGTTTGGCCCAGAGGAGGAGCATGGAGGAGTCCCAGCTGCTGGGCTGGGAGTTGGAACAGCTTTCAAAGACCACAGAGAACTCTCCAGGTAACAGCTAATCAGTACCCATATCACGGCCTTAATAGCTGAGAGTGAGGATGCGAGCCTTTTGCTGCTTCTGCAGATATGTAACGAGCTGATGTTGAATTCAAACAGCAACTAGTAAATACTTACAAGTTGCTGTCTGTCCTGCATCCTTACCTCCTTCACTTATTGAATCTGTATGTTTGTGCCAAAGGCCAGCAGTCTCTGAGCGAGGAGGTGAGTCAGAGCACCCACAGTCGGATGCTGTGGTTGGAGAAGGAGAACCAGCGTCTTTTAAGCACCATAGAGGAACTCCAGGCTGACCCTTTAAGAAGCAGCTCACAGCTGAAGTACAGTCAGCAGCTGGAGCATCACCAGGTCGTATGTAAAAACAGCAGCACCTCCTGCAAGCAGAAGACGTTCCAACGCTGTCTACAGGCACAACAGATGATAAATGAAGATGCAAGTAGCCAACAGCTCCACCAAGGAGAAACCAAGGAGGTGCTGAGTCAGTTCATAAAAGGCCCAGACCTTCGGGAAGAAAGTCAGCCAGAGCTGGAAGACTTTGAGAATGATCCAAACAAGCTCTGTTTTGAGTCACGTGAGAGCATCACCAGCCACGATTTGACCCATCAGTCCAAGCGTTCATCATACTTCATTAAACAGTCACAACGGCTGGAAGCCAAGTGTAGGGCCTTGGATACAGTCAACCAGCATCTACAGTCGGCTCTTGATAACTCTGGTACATTATGTAGTTCTAGTAAAGTATATATACATATACATATATACATACATACACACACACACCAAAAAAAACATTTTTTTCTCTGTAGAACGTAAGGTCCAATGCCTAGAGGTGGAGGTACGGGAGCTGGAGACAGAGAACCAAAGTTTGCAGGCCACTTTGGAGGAGCTTCGCCTTTCTACCTGGCGTCTGGAGCAGCTAGAGGTGGAGAAGCAGAGCCAGGAGCAGGAAATCACAGCCTTGGAGAGGGACAAGAGGCAGCTGGAGAAGGAGAATCGACGGTTGAGGCAACAGGTGGAACCGCCTGTTCTTAAAGATGAATGTGCAAAAGACATTTACCATTCTTGAATAGAACCCTTCCACATTGCACTGTTGCAGATTGAAATCCAGGAGGCCAGCTTGGAGAGCAGCAACATCTGCATGGCTGGCCTGGAACGGGAGATGCGCTTTCTTGTAAAGGAGGTGGAGGCCTTAAGAGAGACCGCAGAGAGGGTCAAAGGCTTGGAGGCTGACAATAGAGAGCTGAGCAAACAAGCTGCTATCGACCAGAGGACCTTAGCAACTCTCAGAGATGTGGGTGAAGAAATTAAAAAAGAATAAACGATTGAGTGATAACGAAGTGTAACCCCAGGATGCTCTTCATCTTCAGGATCTGGTGAACGAGAAGCTAAGAATGCAACAGAGAGACAATGAACTGGAAAGGCTGGTCCGTGAATTGGAAATGAAGGTTCTGAGCCAAGAGAGTGTTCAGGCTGAACAGGAGGCACAAGACAGCAGGTACGTACAGTCGTCACAGTGGGAATTGCTATTCGAAAAGCAAACCATGATTCAGAAGAGCTTCCCAATGTCGACGCGGTAGGTTCAAGATGCTGGAGTCGGAGTTGGAGCTGTCTCTTAAAAAATCACTTCGGATTAAAGAAGACAAGATGGCCGCCCTGGAGGCTCATCTGCAGGAATCCTCTAAGCTGAACCAACAGCTGCGCCAGGAGCTCAGCACCGTAAGTCAGAAATTTACCATGGGGATGGAGACATGGATGTTCATCAAAGTGAAGCTCAAGTCTGACCTGCACACAGGTGAAACTGAGCTACGAGGCTCTGAGTCAGAGGCAGGAGGAGCTGACGGCATCGTGTTCCACTCCTCCTGGAGACACTGGCAGAGTGATGACTGAATGGCTGCGTGAAAGCCAAGAGGCCACCAAGGAACTTCTGAAGCTCAAAGATCATCTCATTCAAGTGGAGAGAAATGTCAGTGTTCTTTCTTTGTCAATTTCTAAATGTCTGCAGTGATTTAAGATCACACTAGATTCAACTCTTTATTTGTTCAGCTTGCAGATAAAATCTTCGCCATTGTTTCTTCTTCTTCTCTCCTGTAGAACGCAACTCTGGAGGCAGAGCGCCAGGCTATTCAGGCACAGCTGAAGCAGCTGGAGAGTCAGACTGGCAGTCAGCAGGCTCAGATCCTCGCTCTGCAGAGGCAGGCTGTGTCCCTGCAGGAGAACAACACAACCCTGCAGACGCACAATGCCAACCTGCAGGTGCCAATGCAACATCCACACAGCGCACGTTTCACTCAGAGAGACTGTTTATTCCCGCCTTTGCATGCATCCCAGATTAAATGAGTTCCCATAACTGGGTTCCACTTTCTTCTTATAGGTAGAAAAATCCACCCTGAATTCCCAGAGTGCTTCTCTGATGGCCCAGAATGCACAGTTGCAGCAACAACAGTCGGGGACGGAGAACGAACGGGACAGCGCCATAAGGGAACGAGAAGAGCTGCGCTGTGCTCACGAGCAGCTTTCGAGGGATCACGAGCGCCTCGCAGCTCTGCATGACAGACAGGAAATGGAGTACGAGGCCCTGATGGGCAAACATGGCTGTCTGAAAAATGCACACAGAACATTGGAGCTGGAGCATCGGACGCTACAGGACAGGTAAGGGAGCGAAGGTGGGCTAATGTGTGTGAGATCTTTGCACGTGGGCTCATGGGGTATATCTATAGGCACAATAGTCTGCTGCAACAGCGGGCCAAGTTAGAGGACCTGGAGAGAGCCTTGAAGGAAGAGCAGATGAGAATGGCTCTGGAGAAGGAGCAACACAAGGGCACCGCAGCAGAATGCTGCAGGCTCCGGGATGAAAAGGACTGGTGAGGAGATGCGCAGCTGCTGGATCATTCAACCATAAACCACCACAGACATCCGACAATCATGTTGTTTTTGGTTTGTTTGTTTTGTCGCAAGGCTGAATCAAACGTACCGTCAGCTTCTTAACGACAACGAGCTGCTGACAACAGATCACAAGCAGCTCAAGAGTCAGCTGAACGAGGTCAAGCTGGAGCACACGTGGTTGGAGGCCGACTTTAACAAACTGAAGAAGGAGTTTCAGCAGCTGGACATCAGCTACACCAAACTCAGCAACCAGTGTGAGGTACTGAAATAAGGCAGGTCTGTTTATATTGATGTGCTGCATTTCCATGGCGATGAGCAAAACTCCACATCTGCGTGATGCTCAGTTGCTGAGTCAGCTAAAGGGCAACCTGGAGGAGGAGAATCGCCACCTGCTTGTCCAGATCGACACGCTGATGCTGCAGAACCGAACCCTGCTGGAGCAGACCATGGAGAGCAAGGATCTGTTTCACGTCGAGGAGCGACAGTACATGTAAGGAGGAAATGCTAATGGCTTAAACAAACAGATGTGTCCACTGTAGACATCTGCTTCACACGCTGCTCTTCTTCTTTAGTGACAAGCTTCATGATTTAAGAAGGCAGAAAGAAAAGCTGGAAGAAAAGATAATGGACCAGTATAGGTTTTATGAGCCGTCGGTTCCTCGCAGGTAAGATGTGTGTGACTCAAGTTACACAGGCAGAAACACGTTTCTGGGCTTGGAAGATGGAATAATAGAAGGTATTATTGCCTGAACATCATTTTTAGTTGTTTTTCATTGTGTTTTCTTTCTTTCCTCCCACAGACGAGGAAACTGGATAACGCTAAAACTAAAGAAACTGATGAAATCCAGCAGTCGTGAACAGGATCCCGAACAAGCGGGCCCGCGCCCACCTTCTGACACTGCTCAGTCGCACCATTTCTGCCCCGACAGCAGCTCCTGCATCAGTTCAGATGGCTCCGGAGGCTCCTCATCCACCTCAGCGGGTGACACCATCTCGCCCGCACATACCGACTGTGAGTACGACCTTTAACCTCGAGTACAGACCAGGACAGAGGTTGTTCTGAAGCGCAGCGAGATTTAGAAAGTTCATTCGCATAAAATATTGAGATATATGGTAAAAACAAGTGCTACAGTATGTTGTGTGTGTTTAAATCTGAGTGTGGTTATTGGGAGTTCTTCATGTGTGTATACTACTCATACTGTATATTTTCCCTGTGTTTCTCCTCATTTTTTTTTACCTTTTTCCTTCTTTCCCATGTTACGTCTTCTCTTTCCTGCCCTTTCCCCCGATGCATCTCACCCCTCTCCATCTCTCTTGACTTGCATGTGACTGGTAACCAGACACACTGAAAAAGTTTCAGCACACAAGGAACAAGCTGAAGCACAGAGACAAAGTCAAGTCCCTCTTCCGCCGTTCCACGTGTAAGAAAGAAGTAGTGCATCGTCTAACATCATCTTAGGTTTCATTTCACCGCTGACTTTAGAAAATAAGTGACTCTACCATTTCCCCATCTTCTCTTGCACACTGAGATGGTTTTGTCAGATTAGGTCAAAAAGAAATGCAGAAGTTTTTCCATCTGATCATTTAAAAGTCTTCAACTTTACAGACTTTACCTTGATGGGTACTGAACTGTTTCAAACCACAGACATGCAAGGTCAAATTATATTCATTCTTTTAATGTTACAGCGTATTTTCTATATAATTAATGCCCGGTGCCTCCCACTTTTGTCAAATCTCTGGAGAAACAAAAAGAACCAAAACTAATTTCACAAGAGTTCAAAGCTGAGTTAAATCAGGTCATTGGTTGTGAAAAATAGTTTCCAGCAAGATTTTGTAGCTAACTTATACTTAACAGTATTAATAAAAGGCACGCCTACTACATAGACAATACTTTTAAATCACCATCTTCATTTATTATTGTGGGGGAAAAAAACATTATTTCCCTAATCCCTCATCCACTAATTTCTTCTGCCACTCCATGGTCCAATGATACAGCCTTGAGCAGCTTGGTGTACCCATCGGCCCCAGTGGAGGAAAAGCAGGAGCGTTGGGTGGGCAGCTCAGTGGCTGATGATGTGGAGGACAAGAGGACGACATTGACCTCATCCCTCACCACACCCATTTTGTCTACACTTCATCCTAATCATCCTGGCATGCTACCCCCTGACACCCCCACCACAACCATCAACACCACCGACACCCTTCAGGAGGTTTTAGAGCTTTGGTTGGCAGGTAGATCCATGGACCGCTGTAGTGTAGAAGGCAAAGACATCAGAACAAAGATTCTTCTCTGGATTTAAGTAGACATCAGACCTCTCACTAGTGTACAGGTATTTAGTCTTCTTTATTTTTTATCCTGCAGACAAGGATTCAGATGACAGTGCTGTGCCATCTGGATTTGAGGACAACGAAGAGCTGCAAAACCATGGTAAACCCCTGCAGATACTCATTTAGAGGATTTACCAAGCATACAGATGTATTACCAGCTCAGGCTTTAGACTAAATCCATCAGATTGCACACATGACCTTGTTTCATATAATCTCTGTGATGACCACTGGGGCAAACAGCTGTTTTAGAAAGGACCGGGTTGCCCCCTGTTGGTCATTAAGAATATTATGTTAAAGCTTTTCAACGTCCTTTCAGGCATCCAGAGTCGAGCCCAAAGTGAAAGCAGCGGTGAGTTCAGTCTGAGCTTGGAAAATGAGCCTTGGTCCAATGGCAGCAGCCCAGTGCAGCAGCCTCCATTACGTTCCTCCACCTCCTTCTGCAATCCACCTAGCGACTCCTCCACCCCACAACATTCACGCAAGCTGCATCATCAACAAAAGGAGGAGGAATTCACCTCCAGCGGTCAGTCTGTATGTGCACCAAAGCAGAAAGATACCGTGCCATCTCAAGACTTCTGGCTAGCACGGGGTACAAAGAGCATCCGAAGGGGGTCAAGAAGGAAAGTGACACGATGCTCTTCAGATTCAACTGATACAAGCAAGGAAAACCCAGACCTTGCTTTAAGTTCGAGCAAAGCTGAATCTCGAGCTTCAGTTTTATCACCTGTCACAGTGCTCTATGTTCAAGGTAAGTCATCATCAATGTCCGGCTGCCTCAACTGCTTCTCCACCCCTCTGGAAAAAGACGGCAGAACAAAGCGACCCAAATCACCCAAGATTTTACGCCGAGCCAGCAGTGTCATTTCCACGGCAGAGGGGTCGTCTCGGCGCGCCAGTGTAAACAGCGACTGTAGGGTGACAGTTAAAGAGGACCAATCCTCCATCCAGTGTTCGCAAAAGGAAAGTAATCGGGAGGAGGGAGCCAGTCAGCGGCAACCTGGAAGAACAGACACCAATAAATGTCAACTAGAGCCTCCAGAAAAACCTCCCAGAGACCCGGCAGTGGTTGTTTCCTCAGACTGCCACAAACCCCCAGTGCAAGAGTCACTTTTTGACTCGTTCAACTCTGTTTTCTCAGACACCATCTTCAGTGATTCTGTGGCCGCAACAGTTACCAATCTGGAAGCTCTAAGTAACAATCAAACCTCCCTTTGTCTGAATCCAGCCCTTGGAAAAAACTGCCCAGATTTACCACAAACAATGTTCAACATTGGAAATAATCAACGCCAAAATGCCAAACATTCAGATGACCTGCAAAAAGACAAAGCTCTCACAACTGCTTAAAAGCTGTTGCACATCAACAGAAGCACATAATACTGCTATTCTGTTTATTCTTCATCTCACTGACAACTTGTTTTTCATCGTTTTTGAAGATAACTTTATATACATTTTATGTCAAGGTATTTCAATATTACCTTTATATTTGCACAAATATAGTTTAGTACACGGTTTCCACTTTGTTTCCTATGAAAATGTGATCCTTGTTTTTTAAATGTAACCTTTCAATGTGTCTACATGTTAAAAATGACATTGTGTCTTTTTTATATATTTATGAATGTTAATAAGACATAAAATAAAAGACTATTTGATTACAAAGCAATGCTCATCATTTCTCATCTCAGTGAAACTTCCTAAATTACTGATCGTCAACAGTTGATTCGTATAATACAAACCTGCTGCGGCGCCCAGGATTCCTATTGGTTGTTGTTTTGGTCACGTGGTACAATCAGGAAGTGCTTCTATTGAGTCCAGAAAAAAAAAAAGCCCGAAAACATTCGTGGGTGGCGTGGTGTGATTCTGGACTGACGTTTCTCGGTTGTGTTGGAGTGGATTTTGTCCGCTGTGCCGCATAGCTCCACGATAATAACGTTTATCAAGACGATGCTTAACGCCGCCGCCGCGGAGAGGAACAAGGAGCCCATCTTGGCGGTGCTCCGGGCCAGCGTAAACACAGAGAGATACCTGCAGGCTCTGGAGATCTCCTCCGGCACCGGGCAACATGTCACACACTTTGCTCAGGCCTTGCCGAATATAATCTGGCAGCCGTCAGAATATGACCAACAGTCTATGGCCAGGTAAATAATCTGATGCTCTCCGATAATATGTCATATTAATAGAGTATAGATTTTTAGGCTCCGTGTAGTCACTTGAGTCAGATAATGGGGCAGAAACACCGTAGTGCTAAACTGGGTGTAATATTGGACGTGCTTGCATCAACAATAATGTCTTTTGTTCCCATTCTCAGTATAGAAGCGTACAGAGCTCACTACCAACTGCGCAATGTGAAGCCCGTCATCCACCTGGACGCTTCTCTGCCCTATCAGTACTGGGGAGGGATCCAGCCACAGAGCCTCGATCTCGTAGTCAACATCAACATGATCCACATTTCTCCGTTTGCTTGCACAGAGGTATTGTTCAAGGCCTAAACTCAACATTAGAACCCAGAAAGTTCCCACTTAACAATAGTGAAGCCTCATAATAATGGTGTCAGGCTGTCTGATCAGGAGGCCTTGTGACGCCTGTGATCCTAAAATTTAATTGGATTAAATGGTTAATGGTTATCCTACCTGGATGTAGTCAGGACTATAATGAGGGTATTTTCTACCGTGCCACTTTAATTCTTTTAACCATCCTTGCATAAAGCTCATCGTCTATGAACGGACTGCCTGGTCAGGGTGAATTGGTCACATGACCTATTCAACCACGTGACTTATCACTGCAATCAACCAGGCTCTGTTTGAATTCTCTAAACACCATCTCATTATTTTAGAATAACAGCCACAGAGAAAAGAAATACTATCTTGAGATACTGTGACAATGCCAACTTTGCAGGGTTTATTCAAGGGGGCTGGAGCTGTGTTAAAACCTCAAGGTCTTCTCCTGACATATGGGGTGAGAGGAAATAAAACCTGTTCATATTCTTATAAATCCTTGCCACATATATGACCCAATGTGTTATCTCCTCAGCCCTACGCAGTAAATGGTCATATCACCCCCCAGAGTAACATTGACTTCGATTACAGTCTGCGGCAGAGGTAAAACACAGTTTCTCTATTTTTCTGTCATCCACTATATTAACAATACATTTTTTACTCAGGAATCCAGAATGGGGACTCAGGGACATCTCCCTCCTCAGCGCAATATCGCAGAAGCACGGCTTGTTCATGGAGAAAATAGTAAGTGGATTTTAGCATCCTGCAAAATTTCTGTAATATTTTCTCATAAATGTGATTTGGAATGTTTTCTTTTGGCAGATCGACATGCCAGCAAATAACAAGTGTCTTCTGTTCCGGAAGGAGAGTTTGGTATGACGTGTTTACTGGTGGTGGTGTGGGTTGGATAAGATGCCTTAACTTAAACTTAAGCTCAGAGTTGTTGCCAAAAGTCCAACACATTGCTCACATTAACAATCAATGTTAAATGCACTTTTAACGATTCTCTGATAATGTGTCGCACACTTGATTAAAATGATTAATACACTCGTCTGTGTGGGTTGGGTTTTTTTTGCCGTTCTTTTAATTGCTTCTTTATTTTTGCAGGCTATCAGCAAAACTAAGCATAAGTGCTTTGCAAAGTGAAGTGTCTATACATTAGAACATGAAATCAGTTATAAGAAATTCAAACCATAAAAAACTACAAAAATAATTCCTATAAAGGGTAAAGTATGACATTAACTTCATAAACAAGGACAGAACTAAAGCTTGCGTAGCTGCTATTCTGATTACTGTCGTCTACGAATATGAAACCATAAAGTATATTTTGTCATATTCAAAAAGCAAATTTTGGAACTATTATATATTATAGTACAAACAGTGTTTTGATGAATATGTACAGCGTTGTTCTTAGTGCTGAGGGTGTTTTACAAGGCCTTGCAGGTCTTTTTATTCACAACATCACGCAGCCTTTTGATTCTGCGCTCCGTTATGGTTCTCACGTAGCTGTCGGACTGAATGATGGCCACCCCGTCCTGCACCACGCCCATCACCAGCAGGGGGTTCTCCTCCACCGTCACGTTGGGACAGGGACAGCTCCAGTCTATTTTGGCAATCGTCACCTCCAGGTGTTTGGTATTGAAGAACGTCAGGCCCATTTTTTCATCTTTCAGCACCTCGTCTAAGCTGAACCGGGCCAACCCAGAGTCCAGGTCCTCCACCAGCTCTGTGAGCCGCCCCACAATTGCAAAGTCACTCCGGCACAAGCTCGGAATCATCTTCCCCTTCACCCGACAGGTCTTGCAGGGCTTCCTTTTGGGTTGTGGACAGTTTGCCTCGCACTCTTTTTTAGTGTGGAAACTGTTGGCATTGCCATGACATCCACCATAGGCAAAGGCTTGGCATTCTTTCATGACAGAATTCCAGGCCCAACGCGCTTCCCAAGCTTTGCAGGGCCCCTGCACTGCAGGCAGGGAGCAGATTCCCATCCCCTCCCTCTGACAGGAGGCCTTGCACTCCTCGTACGTTTCAAATCGGTTACGGCTGTCGTCGCACCCCCCATTGCTGAAGGCCATGCAGGAGCCCAGGTTGCTGTCGTAATACCAGTCCACGTGGCGCTCCCCGCTGCACGCCCTCTGGTCTACCTCAGCCAGGCAGTCTGCCGGTGAGAACGGCCGCCCCATGGGCAGCTCGGGATCTTCGGAAAAATCATCCTCAGCACGGCGGATCACCGACAGCGGGTAGTCTGCGCGGAGCACTCCCACGGAATTCCGCGCAATGCAGGTGTATACGCCTGTATCCCAAACTTGGGCGTTATAAACAACAAGCTGACCGATGTTGGTGATGACCACGTTGCCGTACATCTGATCGGGCCTCATCACCAAGCGTTCGCGCAGCTCGCTCTGTTTCTCCCACGTTACATCCGGCCTGGGGACTCCGACAATATCGCAGTGGAAGCTGACTGTGCCTCCCACGTAGACGGACTGGTGATGAGGGTTGGAGTACAGCGTGGGGGGCATCGGGTCCTCCAGGGAGCTTGTTGGAGTTGGGTTTGCAGTGGTGTCCTGAGGCAGCGGACTGGTGGGCGGCCCAGCCAGGTAGAAGCGGCAGGTGATCACAGTTAAGGTCACTCCGCGAATGCACGCCTCTGCATCCATGTAGCAGCGGTTAAAGTAGGTCAGGCCGTCTGACGCACAGGTGAAGTTGGGCTCTTTTTCGCACCGATCCTGGCACTTGCAGATGGGCTGCCCGTCCCAGATGTCGCACACCGCCCCCTGCTGGCTGCAGACGAAACCTTCACAGGTAGCCACGGAAGAATGGGCATCGCTTCCATTTCCGCCGCTCTGCCCGTCTGGCAGAGCAGCGGCACCGTCGGGGAAACGCGCGGCCACACAGCTGTTGAGGCCGCACACGTTGGTGCAACATTTTTCAAAATCGGCACAATCCTGGGCAGACAAAGCCACACAAACAACATTTAGGGCGACAAATTCAAAAGAAACGAAAACCGTGAAGCAATAAAGAGCATCAACAACACCTCATCTACGTTGCATTCCTTCTCGCAAGTGCTTTGCGCGTCAACCCACAAGTTAGAGTTGAGCTTATTGGGACAAAATCCTTCGTGTTCGACCTTGGATGCGGCCACACTTGCACACAAAGAAAGTTCCGGCAAATCGTTAATGAAGAGTATGAAGAAATACGCACGTATCCACTGCGCTGGGTGCATGGTGCCAACCTTCACGCGCTATGCGCCGACACTTGAGAAGCTGTTGAGGGATATCTTACATATTTGCTGTTTGGCATGAGTCTCCCACCAGGCAAACCCATTCCTCTCTTAGGGTTTTATATCCAGAATTGTCTCAGAAAACTGTGCCAAAAAAGGAAGAATTCTAGTTACACTCTGGACCAAAACGAGTTACTTCAGCATCTGCTGAACGACACAAAGGAAACCTGCCCTCCAAAGAGCGCTCAAAGCGAGTAAGTATTTGCGCAAGCGTACACCTGGAAAAGCACAACATAACTCTTGGAACGTCGGCCGAACTTTCAATCCGCTCGATGTCCTCGAAAAGGCGAAATAAATGATCGCTGCCGCACAGAGGGGAGGAAAGAGGAACACCAGCCTTCCAAGTGTGAATGGAGGTGGAAAGGGCAGCCCTTTGTGACCGCCCCCACGCTCGTCCAGCGTCTGAAACTCTTATGGAGCAGCACATTGCGCTCAGCAACTGGACAAACATTGTAAAAACATCAAAGAAAATGTGGGGCCGTGTTGGCGATCCGTCCCAGCCAGCGTGCGCACCAACAAGCTGCACATTCCGGTGAGAAATCCAGCGTAAAATGCGGCCAGACACGATTTATAGAGGTGTTGTTCTTAAATAAGGTAATGGAATGTTTGGAGCTTTGGGAGAAGCATTTCAACTTTATGGATACGCTTCAGGGAAACGGGGACGAAATGCGTAATGGAACTAATCCGAGGAGAAACGTGAGACCGCGGACGCTCGTCAACCCGTCTAGCAGGACACGCTGTTTACGTGCTTCTTGTCTAGACATGGTTCAATTTATCACCGTCCCTCATTCACACGGGGCTCAGAGATGCCACGGTCAGGTGGGAAGGCGGAAAGCGCCTCATCTTTGTCCCGGGGCAGCTCGGGGGTGGTGAGAAGTTGCACCCCTCATCTTTTCATGGGGACTGACCCGGCGACCTTTGGCTGACTTTTGACCGCGCTGCATTCACGAGTGGCGGAGTTGTCCCCAATATCCAAAAAAACTGGCCAATACCGAGAGAGAAGTAACTCGAATCAACCCCTCCCTCCATCGAACCGCCTCCTCCCACCGGGTTTTATTACACTCGGACCTGCAGCCCAGGACAAAACAAAGGGATAAACCATTCTCATCGTTCCTCATCAGTATACACGTATGAATGGAACTAATTAGTGATAAACAGTGTCAGTGTATTGAGATCTTTATTTTAAACTGTTTTCATTTTCGCAAAATCATATATTTCACCCCGACCGCGTCTGTATCAAAGGTTTTTGGATAGTGCTTCCATTGTTCTTAGTTTTGTTAGCATATTGCTCTCCATACACACAAACAGCAAACACATGCGCCAGATGTTTTCAGCCCTGGTACAGACTTTAAGTCAATGGGAATGTTGGAAACCGTCACCGAGGTGGGACGATGGGTTAAAACGAATGCTCAAAATACCTCTGGGCTGATACTCTTTCATTATTAATACATTTAATTAATGCTGTAAACAACCCGGTAATTAAAAACGAGAGAACCTTAGCAGCAAATGTATTGACACTCGGTCTGAAAATAACCCTCAACGTAATGATTAATCACAGACGACGTTCCACCTCGGTTTCTTACCATACGTCCACAGAGAAGAAGCAGATGTACAGGTTTACATTCATAAATACAGAGCATATACAGAAAATATTCATTTAAAAAAAACAATTAAAAACTCTCGTCCTGTCAATGCCCACAATTCCCAGAATTATATACTTAAAAAAGCAGCACTTTCAGGGAGAAAACCCTCGGGACCAGACATGGCAAATGGTCGTTCACAGCCAGGTAACAGCTTTAAAATGATCATGCACGACAGGAGATGCTAGTTAATGCGAACATTACAAGTGATGCTGTTAGATTTTAGTTAAAAGTGGCAAAAGAAAAAGTCAAAGGACATTTTAAAAAGGAGGGAAGAAGCAAGAATTTAGGGGGAGGAGCAGAACAAGTTTGCTGCTCACGTGCACAGAAGATGCAGGTCTCAATCTTTCAGTGAATTAAATCCTTAAACTGTACTGGTTAGCCCCTCTTTTCCTATTTTTTTTGTTAAATAATAAATTATGAGGGTGTAGAGCGTCAGACACTGGAGCTGTACACCAAAAGCAGGTCTCCACCAACATTCAGGACAGAACAAGCACTAAAAAGCTCATCTCCGTGCACAACTTCCAAACACAGTCCACCACTAACACAACAGAATATTTACAACTCCAGACCTTGATAGGGTCCACAGCAGGGACAGGTTACGCACTCATTTGTAGTGTTGACAGACGAGCGATAATCCTCCATTCACAACTGTTGGCTCCAAAGGACGCCTTGTTCGGCTCCAACGCAGCGAGACTCCGTCGAGAGCATGGGTACACACACTTCCACACGATGGCACCGGCAAGCAAAGAGAACAGACACCAAACCAAGACGATTCTCAAAAGATCAAAAGGTCCAAGGCTGAAGCCATTTTTGCTGACTGTAGCTGGCTCTTGATGCTCTTCTTCGCCCCATGTGACCTCTTGGGGGAACGCTTAGCCCATAGGGAGGCAGCCAGTGGTCCACACCTCTGCTATGATATCTTACAGTTCCTCTTAGAGGACGATGAAGAGTTCTTTGGAGGACTCGGCGGAGGCCTGAAAGACTTTGAACGCTTAAGGCTGTTGGCTTTGCTCCCGCCGCTGCCCGAGGCCGCACTGTTGGCCACGGAGTAGGAGCGGCCGTGCATCATGACGGCGTTCATGCCATTGGCCATGGAGAATGACTTGAGGTGTGACTTTATGGCCACGGGGAGGGGCAGCTTATCAATCAGGTGCACCGGCGTGCAGGAGACGATTGAACGGCAGCAAAGGTCTTGAAGACTGAACACTATGAATTCAATAGAAAGGAAGCACAATTAACATTTAAGAAGATACATTTTAGTAACATTTCTGTACATAGTGCATGAAATATTTGGTTAGAGAGGTACGATATAAAAAGAAAAACAGAAATCAAAGAGCTCACCTCTGTTAGGTCTCCAGAATTTCTCCATCCCATGCCTCATCAGCACAATGCGTGAAAGCTCAGTGAAAGACTCAATGACGTTGAAGTTGCACAGCGGGCTGACCTCGAAGAAGGTCATGCTGTTCTTTTCTGCGTAAGCTCGTGCTTGCTCCGTTGGCACCTGCCGCTTGAAAGCAAGATGAAGCCGGTTGCCCACCAAGATCCTGGGAACACCTGGGGCGTGCTGAACGAAACAACCAACAGTGCTGCAATGGTCACAATGTCGGAAAAGCTAGCGTGCGCCTCAATTAGCCCTATTACCTTTGTTTCCTGACAAACTGTCCATATTTTGGAAACTCCAAATGCCAGGCAAGCAGTCAGTTAATTAGATTATAGTAAAGGGCTTTGCCCAGAGAAGAAAGTGCGCGTCAAATGATATAATAAAATGACATAAAGTACCAAGATATTTCTAGTTGTAGTAAGGGAATACTGTATACTCAAGACTTGCAATGAATTTAATACAATGTGTCATCAAATGTGTTGAATGAAATTACCTCGTCGATTTCCCGAATCCAGCGATCGATACCGTCAAATGACCAGCCATTAGTGATGTCGTACACAAGCAGAATGCCCTGTGGGATTAATGCATAACGTGACTGTGTATTTTCATAATAATTGAAAAAGAAAATAGTAATATACAAGTACTGACTTGAGCTCCACGGGAGTACGATCTGAAAATAGTGCAGAATCTGCCCTGCCCCGATGTATCCCTGTGGAAGGCGCACACACATCAAATCCAGTTTGTTAATTAATTCATTGATTAATTCATTCATTCATGTATATGAGCGTTTGTTGCTGCAGACATTGGGTGACAAAATTCTTACCACAATTCTAATTTCACTCTTCTCCCATCTAACAGAATTGTAGTCGTCTTGTAGTCAATACCTGAAGTAACACACAGGCGGGCAGTGCTGCTGGTTTAAGCTTTGTGTTTTATTGCAAAACAACATGATAAAGAAGAGATGATGAGATGCTCACCGCTGCTGTAGGCATATGGAGATTCTGCAGATCCGTCCTGCAAACTATCCAAGATTTCACCCTTTCCAACATCACTGTCTCCCACCAAAAGGAATTTCAAGAGATAATCGTAACTCTTGACAGGACTACTCTGGGTCTCCATCATCCCACGCATTGGATCCGGTTCAGAGAGCTTTATAAGCCCCTAAAGTGCACTCTTAAAGAGTAAGGGACACGCCAGTTGATCCCCGACAGTAGTGCTAGCTAAACCAATGGCTAAGTACTAAGTAGTCACCGATTACTTATATAAGATGTGTCTTGAGAAAAATATGACAGATAAATTAATTTCTAATTTCAAATAATAAAAAATGAGA
The DNA here is from genome assembly GCF_003711565.1 of Takifugu flavidus. NCBI lineage: Eukaryota > Metazoa > Chordata > Actinopteri > Tetraodontiformes > Tetraodontidae > Takifugu > Takifugu flavidus. The sequence goes on from NC_079525.1 coordinate 1,558,288, forward strand.
ACCTTAAAGATGACGCCATAATATTCACCATAAGAACCCAAACAGCAATAACTAGCTGTCAGCTTGTTAGCTAGGCTTGTTAGCTAGGTTACAAATATGCTACCGCATTCTAGGAAGAAAGGGCAAACCGTAAAAGTGACGAAATTAATTCCCAATGAAAACGAAGTTCTTCCAAATAAAAACACCCCTTAAGTTTACTCTTTTTAAAAAGACAACGAAGAATATAAATGTTGTTACCGAGCACAACGGCTCTGTCAGTGCACGATCGGTACCCGGAACAAAATCGCCTTCAGGTAACGTTTGCGCATGCGCCAAACTGCGCAAATATTTGACGTGCTGCCATACGTCATAGGTAGGGGACTTAAGACAGGCGGAATGATGGGCGCAGGACAAGCTAGTGTTGTGGAAATATTCATTGATTTCTGCAACTATAGATATTTTCCGCATTGGCTAAATGCGAACAGAGATAACTTTGCAAGATTTCTATTACCAGATCTACCTCGTCAGCCTTGGTTCACCTCGGATGGTGACAAAAAACTACTTCAGAGAAGAGGAAGAACGAACCCAGCAAATTCTGAACTGTTCTGAATGTTTGATACGTCCAGCAGAGAATGAATCCATTGATGCTCTTTGCGCCGAAATAAAGAAGCATGATGCCGCACTAAACCGCTGTTACATAAGTTACATTTGACATTGTTTTGAAGCGTTTGCGTCTGCACTACCAACATATATTTGGCTTTTATATTTAGCACAAAGATAAATACATTCTTATACATTTCATTTCATTTATGTTAAACCAAATTCCACCTTTATCGAAAATAAAAACTTGACTGGATCAGTATATCTCCTGTCCACAAAACAAAAAGGCCTTAAAACTAGGAATGGAATCTTGCATCTACTTGTTTACTTTATTCATTCTTAAAATTTTCTATCAATTATTTTGCTTCAGTATTTATTCCACTAATTTATTCCTTTCAATTTGCAAATGTATATACTGTATTATGTCAATATTGTCTGTCAGTTTTACAAATTTCTTGCTCTTTTTTTTCCCCATTATAGTGTGAAAGCAAAAAACAGAAAAGGTGGCCTGTGTTTTGCATGTGTGTGTCTGTGTCTTGATTTACCTAAATACATATAAATATCATACAAAGTAAATCAGAATGCTTTTATTTCCATATTATAACTGGTAATCTTTGAGGAAGCAATGATGTGCTTTCCGGAACATCTAAACCTGAGCTGTGTGTGGTGATTGTTGCTGGTCCCATCTCATTGGCTGTCCAGTTGGTGTTTGCAGCAGCTGTGATCATTGTCTTCTGATTGCTCCATACAAAATCAGGTGAAGCCACCTGTGCTCCAGTGCCTGAGTAGCTAGGTCAGCTTTAGCAACGTGTTGCTGCTGATCTAGAAATGAAGTCGTTGTGTGTTGGACTTGTGTTGCTAATGCTGTGTTTTGCTAATAGTGAGGTAGAGATTAGAGGCCAGGTGGTAAGTGACCCCGAAGCGGAGTGGAACAGAGTCGCTGTCCCGGTGAGGAAAGACCTGGGGCGATCCATTGGTCTTAAATCTGTTAACACAAATAGTAGCATTTTACCGGTATCGAGGCGTGTTCCGATTTCTGTGATTGTCTCATCATCCAATGACCCTAAAGAGGCTTTTAAACCAGAAAAGGGCGTCAGAGAGCTCCCTGATGCAGTGAAGCGAATGCTCCTCCAGGCTTCAGGCTTTACAACTGCTCCCCCTACTGGTGGCGGTACACTACCACCTGTGGAGGTTCGCTGCCATATTGACAGAATGTATGTTAGGGTCAGAAAATCGATGTTTAAGATCAGGAACGTACTTAAAAATCTGAAGCTAGGCAATTGTTGTCCTAATGGAATATATGGTGACCATTACTACTTCCTTTATCCACTGACGGCTAAATGTGGATTTGAAACGCAGGTAAGTAAAGGTATCTTCATATTGATATTCAACAATTTGGATGCACTGCAACTGATCTGTCATTTTCAGAGCAATGTAGATGATTTTATTGTTAGAGCCACCCTTCGTTACAGTCCGTTTGGTGCAGCTATAAGGGATATGCCATTTCGCATCAACATCCACTGTAAATATCCTCGGTAAGTCTTTCTTAACCATCTTGGCACTAAATTTTTGGACTCTGCAAAAATGGCACTTATACAATGTTGAAAATGAAAACAAAATGAAGCCATTTTCACAAAATCATGAAATGTCTTTTCAGATTCTTTCATTCTTATAAAGTGGGAATCTATCCCAAAGTACAGGGAGGCACTGTCCATAAACAGCTCAAACACTGCGTTTTCAAGCTTATTGCTAAAGATGGTATGTGGGTTTTTTTTGCTTGTTTTACAGCCATTTTCAAGGGCTAGTCCACTCAAGTTGCACTAAAGTGTTCATACTGCACTTGTTCGCTTCCTCAAAGTTACACTGAATGAGACCTGGTTGTGGTCTTCCTACAGAATATGGGAATGAAATTAAGGACAATGACGCAGTGCTCCTGGGCAAGATGTTGCAATTCGAGGCTAAAAGAGCAGAAGGTACCCCATTACCGGAAAAGAGAAGGCTGTACATTGACAAATGTTTCCTGACCACTTCCAGAAACCCCGGCTCAGAACCCAAATACCATGTCATTGAAAAAGGAGGGTGAGTTATTTAATTTGAAGGTGGCTGAATTTCCTGATAACTTCAGGTTGACGGCCCGACTGTCTGATTACAGATGTATGATGGATAGCATGGTGAGCGAGAGGTCCAAGTTCCTTACCTGCAACTCAAAGTATGTCCAGAAGTTTGCCATGCCCACCGTTGTTCTTAATGACTCCATGTCCTCACCCTTGGGACTTGGGCAGGTAGAGTACTTTTTGATCAACCCCTCTTTCAGAAAATGTGAAATAACTGAACACACCACCACCACCTTCTTTCCCAGAAATTGTTTATGCACTGTGAAATATCTTGGGGGCCAGAAAAAGCAACTGAGAGTCAAAAGGCCTGCACCTACAATTTGCAGGAGAAAAGGTAAGCTGCTGATGCGTACAATGGCGCCATCTACCGGCCGTGTCTAAATTGACAAGCGGTTATTAAAGTCTTTGCTTTGCAGGTGGCAGGAGCTGTATGATGACGACTCCGTGTGCGCTTGCTGCGACTTTGCTTGCGGCTCGATCTTAAGATGTATGTTTACCTTTTGCTGTACAATATGCAGCTGGTGTCTTTATTTGAAGTTGTTGCTGTCGTACATGCAACAGTTGGTCTGGAGACTCTGCGGTACGCAGTCCCTCATGCTACTCATGTCCGTCTCCACAGCTTCAAAGAGCGACATTGTCACGAGCCACGCTTGGAAGGTCGACTGGAGCAACTCTGACGTGGGCCTCGACATAGGTTTCGAGCACATCTATGATCCGATGGATTCCTGAAATCCTTTCTGGAATGCAGTTTTAAATAAAATCTCTTGTGCTACTGATCATGTGTTGGTCCCGTTCTGCTCACTGAAACAAGACGCACATTATTGTGCCATGGGTCCAGAACACAGATGAACATAATCGTCTACCAGCATGCGTGCGTTCCTAAGAATTTCCTGGAAGTGCTTCACAGCGTTTCTGTGGAGACAGTCGTGTATCATAAGAGGATGAAAGAGATTCACAGAATCTGCTTGCACGAACTCTGCAGGGACTTCTGCGACCTTCCTTATTAAAGGGTTGCCGACAAGGACATGGTGCAGCGTTTTCTTCTCCAGGCTTTTGTCCAGAAAGTCCAGTAAATCCCGCAGCCTGTGTTCTAGATGGCTGGGTTCCCACTGCGAGGGGTCTCTGATCAGAAGAAGATGCATGAGGGCCATTTTGAAATGGGAGTCTTTGAGTTCGCTGCCTCCTGTTAGCAACGTCTGTCTCCTGTGAAGAAAAAGTGCAATTTCAAGTGTTTGATTGAAGCACGAGTTCACAGGCAGGTATCTTGTCATCTGTTTAAAGAAACGCTCCTCGTAGCCCTCCAGGGACAATGTCCAGATGGTGTCCGAGCTGCTGGTGGTGTGAGACCTAAAGAAGTACGTGTCGGTGTTGAATTTCACCACCGGATTCATTGTGAAGTTCACCACCTTCCCTGATCTAAATCGAACCCGTAGAGCACCCGGGGTGTCGACGTAGCCAATATTCACTTCAAACTGGTATCTGTGTGAAATGATTTCCCACGCTTGCTTGATGGTGCTCTGAAACCATTTGGTGACCTGTGATTTTGACAGGAGGGAATCCTTGGTGGAGAGGCTGCCGCAAACGTCGGAACGTTTCGCATCCCAGTGCAGCAGACAAAGTACCTCCTCCGCATGAGACGACTGACAGTGGCAGCAGCTCTGGCTCAGAGTTTCCACCAGTTTGATCTGACCGCACACCTGCATGTCCAGTTGGTCCTTCAGGAGGAAACACTGGAATCTATAAGGCTCTAGTGGAGTAAAGGGGACGATAATATTCCGTACGTTGTCCATCTGAAAGCCCTCGATCGCCACGCCGCCACTTCTGTCGCAGACGGAGCGCATGACTTCCAACAGGTCATTCACGAATCCTTCTAAAAAAGCGATTTCCCAGATCCTCTTTACAGATAAGCCACGGATACATCTGGAATGGAATTGCTGCAGAGTCTTGCTGTCAGGAAGCGCCACTTCACAAGCAGGGTGCGTCGCCAGGACGGGCGGAATCTGGTGTTGAAAAGCTCTTCTGAGGTACTTCCTAACAATGTGAATCATGGAAAGGATGGAGAATGTGTTCCATAGGCACCAGAGGTCACCCCATTCCCCAGCAGCAATGGCCTCTTTGGAGCTGGTCGCGTGATGTTTTTGGCGCCGGGAACCGTCTGTGCTTCCCGATTGATTCGGACTTAATGAAACATCTTCTCTCATTGGTGCTTGGACAGCCCGGGAGGTCTCCTGATTCACATTCGTTTGGACGTGTTGGCCTTCTTTGAGGTTGTCGCGATCACCACCTTTTTCTGGTTTGGAGACGCTCGCATCATGGCTGCATGGCTGATGAGTCACTTCCTGAATGACAGGTGCCATTTTGTGGTGCGGCTGAGCTCCGTCTCTCCGAAGCTCTTTGCCATCTTGCATGTTTATTGTAGTGACGTCCTCCAGTTCCTCCAGCCCGGGGTCATCGCACAGATACAAGAGACTCAGAGCCACAACAAACACTCGCAGCAGCATTTCTGTCCGCCTGTGAACGGGGCAGAAAGCACCGATTGTAATGTTATTTACAGTCACACCCTGAAATATGCGTAATGAAGGTAAACGTAGAAACGCTGAACAACACTTCCGCTTGCGAACGTCGCAAAGATGTAAGACAAGCAAAGAAGCGGCTCCCTGAAAGGCATCGCACGGCGTGATCACAGCCCAGCAAACAAATGACTCCACCTTCCACTGCCACGGCTAAAAATATCAAAAAGTACGCACCAGACAAAGCGAATCTCTGAGTGCTGCAGTGTTCCAGGTCTTGAATGAAGGTTTAAAAAAAAGAGGAACCAGGGGACCAACCTTGCACAGTATCTGCGATCTCTTCCTATTTTAGATGTTGTGAAGGTCGTTTGTCGCGACTTATTTCCTGCACAACTGCTGCTCTGCTGTGACACTTTCCTGTGCAACGTGCAGATAGCACAGGCTTCCTGTACGCATCCAGTCTCCACCATTCATGGTTTATCTGCATATCCAGAACCGCCTGAAAGGAACAGTTCACACTGAATAATTTACTGGCAGGATATCATGGTGCCAGAGCCAGCAAAAGTCCACATACTGTACTACTGAATGGGTAGAAACAAGGTGGAAAATAGTTTGAACAGTCAAGCAAAGCCCATTTCTTTTCTCTCCTTGTGGGCTTCTAACTGGTTTGTCGAGCTCTGCCTCTTTTGTAGACTGGTTACAGTGGTGTACAAACACTCTCTTTGCTCTGTTCTAAGATTAAATTATCATTAATACATGTGAGGGCTGCTCTGCATTATTTGTCCAACTTTATGGGATGGAAATAGCTTCACCCTTCACCTCTTAGGCAACAACCAAATTTTGCAGCCAATGCCGCACACGTTTGACTAGCTTGAGGTTACTTTTGCATGTCCACAGAGGTGTGGCTACAGAGGGAAGAACGCTTGATCACAAAGGTTCAGACCAGAGGAGAACTTGTCAATGGTTAGATGTTATTAGGAATGTCAGGAAGGCGTGAGTGAGCGCCGCTGCGTTTGCTTCTCAGAACGCGACGGCCCGAAAACCTTCTGTTGTGTCACGCTGAACAAAAGTGAAGGGAGGGGCGTGATGACAGACGGCGTGGTCAGGTCTGAACATCAGCGCAGAGCTCCAGAATCACCCTTCAGTCAGGTGGAGGAGCAACAATGGCTGATAATGCCACCGAGAACTGCGCCTCATCTACTCTGGACCTCATCCTTCTCTGATTTTCACTTTTATTCCCCACTATTAAGAAAATAGGTAAGTCTGACAGCTTGACTATAGGGTCTGTCTGCCTGTCTCTCTCTCTGTCTGCCTGCCTGTCTGCCTGTCTGTCTCTCTGTCTGTCTGTCTGTCTGTCTGACTGTCTATTCATGCCTGTTTGCTTATTACCTATTCAGTGTCACTATCACATCTAACGTGACTGCTGGATTTTGTAAAGAATAAATCATCATTTGACAGTGATTAATGTTATATTTAATTACATTTTCTAGGGGATGTGATTAGAAAGTCAAGCAGGAGATGGTCCTTACTGAACTTTTTAAACAGTTTGCCCAATTTCTCTCTGCCTTACATAAAAAAATGATCCACTGTGTTCTTTTCACAGGTTAAATTCCCTCTCGCCTGCATATCCTCCACAATCACCCAACATGGATAAGTTTCGGATGATGTTCCAGTTCCTCCAGTCCAACCAGGAATCTTTTATGAATGGGATTTGTGGTATTATGGCTCTGGCTAGCGCACAGATGTACTCGGCCTTTGAGTTTAGCTGTCCCTGTATGCCAGAATATAACTACTCCTATGGGATCGGACTGCTTATTATTCCACCTATATGGTTCTTTATGTTGGGGTTTGTACTAAACAACAACGTGTCAGTGCTGGCGGAAGAGTGGCACAGGCCCATGGGGAAACGGACAAAGGACACGTCTGTCCTCCGCTACATGTTTTGTTCTATCACGCAGAGGTCCTTAATAGCTCCGGCCGTTTGGGTCTCAGTCACTCTGATGGACGGGAAGAGCTTCGTCTGTGCTTTTAGCATCAACCTGGATATCGACAGGTTCGGGAACGCCACTCTCTGGAAGGAAATGTCAGAGACGGAGAGGATCAGGCTGCTGGCAAAGATACCTTGCAAAGATCTCATTGTGAACCAGGAAATAAGAGTGGCAGCATCACAGTACATCAAGTGTATTTCACAGGTAATTTGAATTTCCCGTAATGGTGAGAGGCTGATCGATGTGATTTACATGGTAGTTTCATACCAGGTCGTGGGTGGGAGGTTTTAGGTTGCCAACAAGGTTGCCAAACCCTCAGCAACACCATCACGTGGGACGTACAGCTATAGTCTGATCAAGATCCTGTCCACAAAGTTGCTTTTACGCTCTATGTTTTCAGTATTTTTGAAATCTCAGAACCGTGCAGGGATTGATCAGCGCGATCCAACGCTGGGATACTTTCAAAAGGCAGTTTTCATCTTAGAAAATATGATGACAAAGCAAATCTAAATGTTCTGTTGAGTTATATTTCCCCATCCGGCTCCAGCTTTGCATTTAAAGCTGATCCCCCCCACCCACCCTCCACCCCATCTTATTAGAGGAAAAGATAAGCTCACAAATGTATTATTCATGGTACTGGGACCTATTTCAACACATCCAGGAACACCCACACACTTATTTGGATCTTTGATCAGCCGAAGGGCAATTACACAGCCTTAAAACTAAGGTCTCTGAAAGGTCTGTTGGTGTTCTGGGGTTTTTTAATGAGCTGTGAAGCTGACAAGAAGCTCCGAGATCCTGTTTCAATCACAGTTGCAGAGGCAATTTCAGCGTTATTAAGATTTACAACTGCTTCTCATTTTTAAGGAACACAATATATCTGCTCTATATGTTTATATTTTACAGGCCTGTGGATGGACGTTTCTGCTCCTGATGACTTTCGCCGCCTTCCTGATCCGTGCCATTCGACCCTGCTTCACACAAGCCGCCTTCCTCAAGACCAAATACTGGTCTCACTACATCGACATCGAGCGCAAGATGTTTGATGAGACCTGCAAGGAGCACGCCAAGAGTTTTGCCAAGGTGTGCATCCACCAGTACTTCGAGAACATCAGCGGGGAGATGCGCAGCTTCCATCACAATCGCTCCGGTAAGGACGAGAGCGACGACGAAGACGACCACAAGAGGAGCGATGAGGAAAAGCTCCTCGGCATCAGGGCCCAGGATGATATGAATAAGGTTTTATGGAACTGGCACTCCTGTAAGCCGGCTCTGGCTCTGAGAAAGGACCAAATGGACGTTGGAAAGAATGGCAAGGTGAACGGAGAGATCAACGGTGCCGTGAATGGGCCCGTGAATGGACACACCCATGGTACGGAGAAAAGGGAATGGGCAGTGTATTATAGTAAAGTCTGAAGAGATCAAGACACAGCTCCCGTCATTCAAGAGTTTCAGGGGTGAAACACAAAGATAACTTGAGATTTTCTAACTTGTTGGCATGTCTGGACGTGCAACATCCAATCACCATCAGTCCATTGCAAGGACAGCGCAATGTTAAATAATTGTGACATTCACACAAAAGAAGCTTATTTGATCGTCCCAGTGTAATGGTACCATGTGTTGATTAGTTTTAATGTATTTATGACATGGAAGAGATGTTACGGGACCATGGAAACGAGCTCTTAATGATAATGTGAGGCACCCAGAAGAGGAAACCAAAAATACCTGCTGTGTTTTTTTAAGTGACTTATTATGACTTGTTTTTTTAACCAAAACAAAGTTATATTTGCATCCATTAAACACAGTTATGCTAGCTGTCGTAAACTGAATTTACAGTGCTCCAACACATGATACAGTTTACAATTATGCTCCAACTACCACTTACGCACAATGAGATAAAGTAACAGTCGCGGGGTCCGGGGCCCAGGCTGTTGGATACCGGTGCTATCGGTTTCCCAGGTCATCTGAAACTGATACATTTGGGTTGCTAGTGGATCTGAGCCACCAACCCACAGTCAGCGTGGCCAGACATCTTCAATTGCCGCCTTTAATGGGTTTGATATCTGCCTCCTGAGCTTCCTCTTAGCATTTGCACTTTACAGGCAGATTCGGGCTCACAATCTTAGAATATGATTTATGTAAAAACAAAAGGTTTTGGCAGCCAAAGAAATTTGCATGTCATTTGGAAAACAAGGTCGGCATTTGCATTCCTCTTTTTCTATCTCGGTGCTCAGTTTTGTCCATGGAAGTGAAAGGAATTGCGTGTCAACAAATCAGCACTGGAAAAATAAGATATCTATATCGAGGTATTTGCAAGTATCCACTGACGGATATTTCCCAGGAAAGGAGTATCAGGCACAGAGTTAGGCGACTGTGGAGACCTCGTTCGGAAAATGGCACCATTTGATTGTGAAGCAGAACAGATCGCAATAGATGGACACCAGCCCGAGCTGTTATCACAATTCCAATAAAACACAGAGATGCTATCTTGTTAGCATGTTAGCTGTTATGTTAGCATGTTAGCTCCTGAGACCCTCCACACACGGGGCATTAAAGGGAGTGTTTACTCGGGCGAACCAGCTTTTCCTCAGTATTCAGCAGCGGTGACATCACTACAACGTGGGAGGGGGGGTAAATGAGTATGGCACGGGTCCCACTGAAGCCTCTCCAACTCCCCCTCCCTCCCCCCCTGGTGGGGCAGCACTCCCCTTGACCGTGTCACCCCCTCACACTAGCCCAGCAGCTGTTCTCTCCCTCACTGAACGGGCTGCTGCTGCTGTGTGTGTGTGTGTGTGTGTGTGTGTGTGTGTGTGTGTGTGTGTGTGTGTGTGTGTGTGTGTGTGAGGGGGTGGTGGGGGGAGTCTGGGCCATTTTCTCTTTTGCTCTACCACATTTTCCATTAGTCAGATTTCCTTTCATGTCAGTTCTTTCTTCGGATCTCTTTGTCCCCCTCTCAGACACAAACACACGGACAGACACACACAAACACTCCTTTTCCCATCTACCTGCCTCACACTTCCTCGGAGCGAGGGACACGGCATTTATATTTAGATGAGTCAAATCAAACGTAAGGAGAAAACAGCCTCAGCTCTAAAAATACAGTGAATGGAGGACAGGGTGCAGGAGGCTCCTTTTCTGACCTCCACTTCACACAGACGGCTCTGTTTTGGTTGTCAGGACATCAGTGTTGCGCATGCTACCGACCAAGACCTCCCTTGACTTTGCTGCAAATGTTTCTCTTGTCTCCCTCTCTCCCTCCCTCCCTCACACACTCGCACAGACACACACTCAGACGAGCATGCTAGCAGGCGCCCCATTCGCCGGCGCCTGGCTCATTCTGCCGTCCTTCTGTCTGTGGATTGGAGGACTTGGGCAGCGAAGGAGGGCTGATGGAGAGGAGAGTTGCGAGGCAAAACGGCTGGTCACATGAGCAGAGATCTGTTTACAAACCCAAGGCAGAGCAGAGCAAGGGAGGAAGGGAAAAAGCAAAACTGCAGCTTCTCTCTGAGCACCAGGAAGGAATGGAAGAGGAAGCAGGGAAGCCCGTCATCACAAAGCCAGCTGAAGGTGGGACAGGTTACATGCAATATATGCGGACACTCCTGCGCACACACTGCCTTTGTCTCTGATTTTTTTTTTCTCAATTGAAGGAGCAGATGGTTAGAGGGAGAGTAGGATCCCCCCAACGCACACACACTCACACTAACACACACTCAGCAACAAACTACCAAACCCAGCGACAGGACTTGTTGTCAACTGCATGGAGCCATCTCCACTTTGTTTGGGCTTCGGAGGGAAATACATCCTTGCTGTTCACCCTGAGGAGGAATACCCACAGCGAGATCAGGGGTCTGGGAGAGGAGACAACAGAGGGGAGGCGAGCTGGATGAGACTTGTGACAATCCTCTGTTAGAAGAAGCTGCTTTGTGAGGAAAAAGGAAGCACTGATGCCAGACGATTACCTTTGGTGGTCCAGGACTGTCAGTTTTGACGGTGGCCATCAACGAATTTTGTGAGGTGTTGAGAAAGAGGCCCCATCCTGCTGTAAATGTGAGTATTTCCCGTTGCCAAGCAGCCTGTTATTTCTGACTTAGTAAAATTGAGTGGGTTTTTTTTCTGAATAACAGCTCTTGAATGACACATGTCACCTCTAATATACAACCACGTCTTCTCATCAAGATTTCTTTGTCTTTCTCTCTCTCAGTTGTGATGACATCATTCTCTTTGGGATTCACGAGCACATGAAGCCACCAGTCCTGGTCCAGACCCAGTTCCAAATCTCTCAATCCTTGCACAGGGTGGTTAATCCAGATTTGGGAATGCTGGGCAGCATGGACTGCTGACACAACAAAAGTACACCTCCCAAGGATTTGTGGAGAAAATCTGGAAAAAACCTTAATGGTTGCTCTCAGAGGGTGCAACACGACCAAACAAAAGGGTGATCCAGCTGCCGCGGAAGGCCTCGCTGTCTGAATCCAGCTCTAACCCTTACTCTTGGCTCCTCTCCAGCCTCTTCCTGACAGGGTTTGAATTCACTGCCGCTGACCCGGGAGTGAAATTTCATGCAACTATTCCAATGGTGTAACGGTAAGCTAATCATTTCTCTACGATAAACAGGAGCCTGCTTAACTTATTAACTTATTAACAAAGTGTTTAGCCCCGGACTGCTGGCGTGTACTTGTGATATAGGAAACCAGTAGGAGGGGCCTCTGCTAAGATGCCCCATTCAAGGTCACGTTTGTTTGACAGTTAAAACATTCTAACCCTAAAACCTCTTTCGATGTGTTCCTGCTTTGTGACGGCCTCGTGATGCTGCAGTCTAGGTTACCAGGTCTAGGTAAAGCCGCGCTTCCTATTATGCTTCCCTGGGTCTTCCCGACACTAAATCTCTGTAAATCCCCCAACCCCCCAGCCATTTTAACTTGTCCAACCCCAGGACCCCCTGCAGGGTGCAAGCTGCACTCATTCATTCCCTTGAAAGGGAGACACATGGACATTTGGGGGCTGGCAAAGAGCATCCCAGCTGCAAATTAATAGGGACGCGGGTGGTTCGTGGAAGTGGGGCTTCCTCTGCTTTTGTCTTACCAAATGGTCTTTCAGTCCCCAGAGTGCATCCAATTTAATATACACCCCCACTCCGTGCCACCGGACACACACACATGCAGGCACACACACTGAATACATGCAGACAGACCGACCAGCCCACTGTTCCATCCCCCGATGCATTCACACCCACACACACACACACGCGCGCTGGTGGAGTCTGGTGAACAGATGGCAGTTTGGCAGAAGTGCTGTCTGTCCACCATGTTTGTCTTATTTACAACCAATTAACGTTGAGTCCTATGAGCTCTTCAGTTGCCAACACAGCACCAGTCACATCCCCCTGGACACACATCCAAACAAAACAGCCAGTAGTTATGTGCGTCTATTTGTGTGCGCGCTCACATTTGGAACATATTAAGAACCAAAATTCTCATTTTACTGGCAAATTCGGGTCATTTTGCTGGGCCCCACAACTTCAAAGGACTGTTTCAATGGTTAAGACGTGAGTTTAAAGTTAGAATTGGGTTTTGGTTAAAGTTATGGTAAGGGGTTATGGAGTTAGGATGGTTAAAGTTTGAGTGGGGAGGTGTGTAGTGTAGTACGTCTATGAAAGTCTCTGCAAAGATAGAAATGTCTTTGTGTGTGTGTGTGTGTGTGTGTGTGTGTGTGTGTGTGTATGTGTGTTCAGTTCAGCAGTATATACACTGATCAAGAGAATCTGTCTCCTGAATTGTTACATATATTTTTCCACCAACTTAAGTTTCTAAGTTTACAATCTGGAGTTGCTCTAGAAGAATTTTGCAGATTTGGTCGTAGTACTGGAAACAATAAAACCACAACTTGGTTTCAGTGGGCCTCTAATTTGACAAGAATGCTGTTTAAAAGAACTGGAAATAAAACACAGGCTCATCCAAATAAAAAAAAAAGAATCCGAGGTTAACCCTTAAGAATGGATGCAAGATGTATGAAATTATACAGGGAGCGGTTTATCTGGCAAACAGCTCCGAGAAGTGATGGCTAACGCTGCATTCTGCCAATTCTTCCTGCTAGGATGCCTGTGTGCTTCACCTTCTTGGCGCTCGGAACACTACTGCAGCATGACGTCTGACATCTATCACCTTCCGCTCAATGTGTATGTCATTGTGCTGGGCATCGGCCTCTTTGTGTTCATGCTCAGCCTCATCTTCTGCTGTTACCTTTTCAGGTAGGTGAAGAGAAGCCGGAGCACGCTGCTCCAAACATCTTTGCGTTTACTATCCGATATCGTCACCGGTGCTTTTGCAACGTGTAAAACTTTTAACTGACAAGTTGTTGGGTTTGTTTTCTTGTTTGTCACATGCCAATAAGCAGTCGGACATTCTGAGAACCTGTGCAGACAGTATCAAGTCAGGCAGCGAAGCATAGCGCGTCATTTTTACCGCTCCTACCTCGGCAGTCATTCCAGCAGTACAGACGCTGTCCGTCTGCCTTTTGCAGGTTGAAGCAACAAGGAACGCGGGAGCAGTTCAGCTATAACGAGGTATGTCGGCGCAGATGTCGCTCTGGGTGAACATGTAACACCAGCTTCAGAGTCAGGTTATAAATACTACTATAGTATTTCGCACTGTTACAGTCAACTGTGAAACCTGACACCAGCCTTTACAGATGACCTTGCCTCCATGTGCCATCACCTGCGCTCTCATTCAAAACCATTAGCCCGGTGGCTACGGGCGTGATGCAAGGCCGCTGACATCGTTTTCAGGTTCTGTGAAGGTTGACCCAACACTGCAACCAGGGCCGCCTGTGGTCAGATTTACTCACGAGGCCCCACTAACACAATGAACCATAAGAGAGCCTCCAGCAAGGTTAAAATGGTCTAAATACAAATTCTGTGTGTTAAGGTTCTCTGGTTCTCTATTTAGAGCCCACATTGGGGTGTGTCTCCCATCACCCTCTCTATAAACACTACAAGACCAGCCAGTAATGCCGTCTTTCATATTAAACATGCACGACTGTAGCTGTCGTTTCATACGTGCTGCAGCTACTGACAGGCAGACGCATACGTGGAGCACCACAGCATCTCCTCAACAGATCTGTCAGGCGGTCTAATCAGCGCCGCATCTAAAATTGTCGCTTTTGTAGGAAAAACAGCCACATACGGAGAATGGGAACACAATCTTCTCGATCTTTGCTTCTGTCTGAAGTCAGTTGGTGGGATTTGCCCACGAGGCCGCTAAAACCCAAAGGTCAGGTCCCAAGATGCTCTCACACTGTTGAGCAACCCTCAGGCGGTGCAGTAATGCGACAGACCCGAGAGCCCCTTCCTCTCACCTCTTCTTTGTTCAGTAACATGATGTCAGTGTCACTGATGTGGGCGACCCCCCCCCCCCCCACGACTGTGACACAGTGAAACACAGCTCGGCTCCACCTTTATCTACTTGTACAAGATTAGAATTGTGTTTATGTCCAGCATGTCTGCCAAGATAGCTACTGACAAGCTTCATGTCTTCTTCTTGTCCAACTCCCAGGTGGTGCTGAAGGGAGCGAGCAAGAAACTCAGCCTCCTTGGAGTAAGTGTCTGCTTTTACACACCATTCCTGCTCAATCATGCACAGCACAAAGGCCAGCGGGCCGGCTCTGATTGTCCCGTAACCAACTGGGAGGGTTTGGTCGGTCAAATCATCCAATTTCTGCTGTCAGACACAATGGAAAGGTGGTTGTGTATCTGAAATGAAGTCATTTGACATGTCACTGTAACATGGCCACTAATGGAATTTGTGTCCCCAGTGATACAGGATTTTTTCTTTTATTGCTAAAACAGCTTTTTCAAAGCACCAATAATTTGAACCTAAAAGGAGACCTAGTAATAAAACATTTATTTCCATTATGTTATTCCAAAATGGTGGACTGCTGGGGAAGTGTGCTGAAACTACTTCACACCATGGACACACACTCATACACACACAACAGTCTTTGTGAGGACTTTCATTGCTGAAATACCTTCTCCAGCCCTTTTACCTTGCCATCACCACTAAACGTCAAATCCTAACCTTAATGCTGAGGCCACATCCAAACAGTCAAACAGTCTTTTGAAGTTGTGAGGACCAGCAAAACTGCCCTCACTTTGTTAGTGAAATGTAAAAGGACCCGCACGCATTAACTGCAAATGTGTCCTTGCAGCAAACCTGCGCCGTGTGTCTGGAGGAATTCCGAACCAGAGACGAGCTGGGAGTTTGTCCGTGCTCGCATGCATTTCACAAGAAGTAAGTTTAAAACAGTCTGTTTTCTTTGTAGCACCTATAATATGCAAGTGTCATACTGGCCTCAAGTCTATGTTGCCACTGAAAGATTTAAATTTACAATAATTACCTAATGAATTATTATTGTTGGGGTCCACAGTGAAGACGCACCCACACCAGACTTAGAACCATTCATGTTTCACGCTTAAAGAATTCCAGCCAATCAGAATTGCCAGCTATAATAACAGCAAAATCAAGGCCATAAACGTGCAAATATGGGTGATGCGGAATCTGGAAACCATTTGACACCATGTTAATTTTAGCGAGTCGTAGCTCTGCACAACTATTGTAACAAAAATGCTCTTTGTGAGGCAGCTGTACATGTTAATGTAATCTCAAAAGTTCACTGACTCCATGTCCACCACCACTCCCATCAGGTGCCTGCTTAAGTGGCTGGAAATCCGCAGCGTGTGTCCCATGTGCAACAAACCTATCCTTCGACTCCACACAGACGCTCCCCAGGGTGCCGAGGGTCTGATGGACCCAGAGGAGGTGTGAGGCTACTGGCTGTACATCTGTACATCTTCTACAGAAACCACAAACTAAACACACTAGGAATGATGGACAACGACCTATAAGAAGAACCTCTTCTCATAGGAAATGTTAATAAAGATCCCATGTGGCGGCCCACATTAGCAAGCGTCGGGCGGCACGTCTCTGTGGGATTTGGACGACAGCACCAAAATGATTTGGTCACATCAACCAGGGTGGATGGAGAGTATGTTTTCATTAAAAATGCTCTTAGTTCTGCTTCCTCATGGCACGGATCACCAAACACGAAGGCGGTACATCGCCGCCACCATCGCTGAGTGAGTCGCGCAGCAGTGCCAGAGGCCAACAGCTTTGAGCAGGATGTCCGTGTATCGTGTGGATACCTCTAATCTCTCAGGGGTGTTGCCATTACAGCCAGCACAAACCGCCTCAGTCGGACTAAAACCCTCCATCGCACATGCGTCTCCAGTGCTGCCGATTCTGTAGGCGAAATGCTCCAGGGGTCAGTAGAGGGTCACGATCACTGGCTGAATCCAAGACCAGCAAGATTAGATCCTAATGATTTAAGTAGGAAACATTATAACTGATTGTGTCCCAGGCCCTTTCCTTCAACAGAAAAAGACAAAAGTGGCTGGTTTGGAAAAATCATCTTGCCTGTATGTATTTAATGTAAACATGTCCCTCTATATTGTTATTTTGTATTTGTTGCTTTTAAATAAAATGTCACGTAATGTATTGTAATGGGGTTGCGTTTATTGGAAGGCCAACTACATGAATACAAAATCCCCTGTAAAAAGACGTTTTAATATATTCCTGTAAAATACAGTATTTTAAACTGTTACTGATAACAGACACTCTTTTTTAAATCAGTCATATATGGTAATTACAACCCACTTCTGGTTTGTAATGCAACAACATGGCGTTGAGCCTACGTTATGGGTCAAAGGTCATGTCCACAACAATCTTTTTAAAAAAAGCTAAATTACAAAAGCCTGTGAGTGACGGGCAGCCGTCCGCATGTGTTGGAGATGTGGATCTGGTCATCATTTGGAAGCTTCAACGCCCTTGGATTCGACAAACTCCACGGCCTTCTCTTTGACCGCCTGGACGCTCTGCGGGGTGCCGTGCTTCTTCTCGTACTCCAGGTAGCGCTTGAAGAAGAATTTGATCTTTTTCACCGAAACACTCAAATGGATCACGCGATCAAAAAGCTCCCTGCAAGATACAAGTGGTCATATTTTAAAATTAGTTTATGATATCCAGTATTGCAGCTATTTACAGAGAGGCAACGTGGGCTCACCTGACATCCTTCTGTGACCCATGTTTAATCATAAGATCAATAAAGACGGACCACAGGTCTGTGCGTTTTGGGTAGCTTGTCAGGACTTTGTCAAACATGGTGCGACCTCGCTCCGCATCGCCGTACCGGAACTCCAGCTGAGCAAACTTTGCGATCACATCTACACCTGAAAATGGGAACGGGACGACACAGGAGGGTTAAAACCTTTGACCAGAAACTGCACATTCAGAATACTGAATAAAGAACAGACAAAATCCCACAACAATAATATTCCCTGCACTGACGTGGAAGAGCCATCTTACTTTCTTTTGAAGGCATGCTCTTTAGCGCCCTCTGCAGGAGAGAGTTGGCAGCGTCACTTTGACCCCGCTGAAGAAGGAACGTGCCGTAACTCAGCCACACGGCCTTATGCTGACGGAAGCGCTTCACCATCGTCTTATACAGGCTCTCTGCCTCCTGCAAGAATGATAATTAAAATAACCAACACATCAGCAGCCATCAGTGGCTGCAGAACCCAATACACCAATCCCAGGAGTGCACACCCAACAACCAGTGACATCAAATTAGCAGGTCGAACCTTCATCTTCTCAGACTTTGTGTAGATGTCGGCCAGCTGCTGGTACACAGGCATGGGCTCGCAGAACTGCAGTGCCCGCTCAAACACCTTCTTTAGGCTCTCCTCGGTGCCATACATGTTCTCCAGGTTCAACAGGGCCACCCACACGTTTAGCTTTTCCTGCTCTTCTCTGGAAGCAACATAAGACAAAAGGATCTTCCATCATCTATGATACTACTGATGAGCTCTTATTCTGAATAAAAAATCCTTTTTAATCGGTAAAAATAACATTTTTAACTGAAATCATGTGGCCCCTATTTATCAATTCAAAGAGATATGCTGTTAGACATGTTTGTTAGGTCGCTCGAATGATTCGACTCACCTGAAGGAGATGGTTTTGAGGGCCCTCTCTGCCACCGCACGGGCCTGCTCAATCTGGGTGGCCTGTAGATGATGGGCCATGTACTGGAGCCACAGCAGGGAGCTGTTGGGGGACGCGAGCAACAAACGCTCAAATGCGGCTGCGTCCTCGGGCTGCAGGCCTGGATCCATCAGCTCGGCCTCCCGCTGCATCAGGGCCTTCTCTGCCGCCTTCTTCTCCTGCTCAAGCTCGTGGCGAGACTTCTTCTGGGCCTGACAGATGGTAGAAACAGAAAAAGTCCAGGTTATCGACCAGTCAGTAAACGCATCAAAGATGATGAAATGTGTCTCAACACAATGGTTCTATCTGCTTCACCTTGTTACTTTTGTCAGGTTCCTCTTCGTCGCTGGACTCGCTCTCCTGCACTGCGGATAGGGGCTTGAGGGAATTCAGTCCCACGTCCCAGGAGAAGCCTGCTGCTACCTGCAGCCTGGACAGCCCCACAGAGCTCTGCGTCTCCTGCTGGGAGAAATGAATTCTATTTTCCAGATTCTGGAGGATGAAATTAGTTCAAGTGGAGGAAAAAACTGACCTTTATGGATCCGGACTGTGTTTTTTTAGCGTCATCCTCATCATCATCATCCTCTCTGAAGTACACCTCTACTCCACTGTCGTTGCCATCCGCCTTTGATTTCTTCTTTTTCTTTTTCTTTGAGACCTGAAAACAATCGAGCAAGACATTTAATCACATTTGGAAATAAAAGAAAATGTCGATGCGTTGACCGTGCTTGAACATAGAACACGAGAGTGAACGTCAAGAAGACTGTGGGTCACCTGTTCACTTTCAGAGAGCTTGCGCTTGTTGTTCCTCTTCTGCACCTCACATTTCGTTTTCTCCTCTTCAAATAGATGGAGGGGCAGACCGAGAGACTCTGGAAGCACATCTGACTTCCCAGTGTCCTTGGGAAGCAGAGAGAGACTCACCAACTCCTCCTCCGTGTCAATACTGAGGACAAAAACAGAGGAGGTGAATACAAAAACTAATGTTAAGACAGAAAATGGATTCAGCAAACAAGTACTGACATGTCTTTAAAATGACAGGTTCTTCCCATGAGTCTAACAATTTCTGGGTTTTCTAATCAGAGGGCTTTTGTACCTGAGGATCTTGGTGGTGATCAGCGTGCTGGGAGGGAGGTGCTCAGAGAGGATCTTGTGGTTGTTGCAGACGTATTTTGTGGAGTGGTGAAGCTCCGTTCTTCCCACGATGCTCCTTGACAGCCTGAAAAATCAAAATAATTGTAAGTTCATATAAACACAAGTAACAAGACATGAATTGAACAGTTCAAAACAAATGTCTGACCTGATGAAGATCCCACACTTTTCTACAGATTTGATGTAGCCTCTGATGATCTGGCCTTCCTTTAATTCATCTACAGACAAAATTTCCGGGTCCTTCACTGTCTTGGCCTCTGCATTCAGCCTAAAAGAGCAACATTTTGGTCAAAACCAGAGACGCGTATCCTGTGACTGTGTTAAGTTATCACACAAGAAGCCGTCTCAAACCTCGATGGACGTAAAGACAACTGCCACTTGCCATTGTTATTCCCAAGAAGGAAAAACCTGAAGCAAAGAAGACACTCTTGAAACATACATCAAGACTGTGTTTAGAAATGTAATTGCTGAACGTATATCGTTTAATTAAAGTTAAAAATACCAACCTGAGTATCTGATTTTTGCTGTATCCACCTAAGGGGTTTGGCCTGTAGGCATCAGCCAGGTCAGTGATAGCAACAGTGCCCATGCCACCGAAGGGAAGTTTGACCAGAAGGCCTTTTTGAGGGTCAATATTTACCACCATTCCAAGAGTAACGGCACCCTTTTCCAGCTTAGTTACACCTAAAACACAAGGAAGGAAAGGGCAACTGTCAACTGAGACAACTTCTTCAGGCTTGACCCACCTCCAGATATGCAGAATGTGTAGCATTGATGGGCTCAGACTTTGAATCCACAGTGAGTGATTGAAGGACAAAGCATTGGAAAGAAAATCAGCAGCAGACATTTCAAAAAAAGCAAACTACAAAGTCTTCTCCCACCTGTGAGCGACAGGATGAAGCGCTGAGGTTTGGTGCTCCTTTCCACCACTTTGGCATATACTGCCTGACCCACCTTAAACACGCTTTCTGGGTGGGTGGCATTCTGGAAATGAGCAGAATTTACACATCACTTTACAATCAGGATGGGCGGATGATTTTTAGTTTTACGAACACGCCGGCACGTCTAAATCATGTTGCTGATTTACAATGACAAAGCAGGAAGACGCCGCCTTGATTGGTCTCTTTTAATGTGTGTCCAAGTGCAGACTCCAATGTACCAGGTTTTAACTACATTAAAAGGCCAAGTAAAAACAGACTTGTAAATAATTTGCCCCATGCTTTTTCCTGAATTGTGTGTTGCAGGAAGAAACAGTAAACGGTCCAATGGCGACATAATAAAGGTTGAAGTTAAAGTAACAAAAGTGCTGTAAATCCACACAAACTGTGGAGCTTTTCTCTGGAAGAAGCTGACGAAGACATTGAATCAAAAATGCACTGCTTAATAGTTGTAACTAGCTTTGTTGTTTGTTACATTTGCACATCACTTTAATGGGATTTCCGGTGTGTTAATACAGTGTGCATGTTCACACAGTTTAATCTTACTCTTGGATTGGTGACCATGGCCAACAGCTCAACCGTCCCAGTAACACCGGGATGAGTGGTGACTTCCAACACCTTCCTGTCAGGGTGAAACTGGCAGAAACACACAAGGAGACACACAATCTGTCAACAGCAGCTTTAAATACTTCCCCCAAGATAGATGAAATTATGAAATAATTATACAGGCTACAACATTCTTGCTTCTTAATCATACCTTTGATACAAAGCATGTGATTTCTTCCCCAACTTTGTAGCTGTTAAGGTGTTCTTTAATCGAAACCGATTTGAGGGCCACACTTTTGTCCAGTTTGCTGCAAATATAAACATTTTAAGTGACAGCAGCTTGCTTTTTCTGATAATATCCACCATATTAAACATCATCACACACTAACCTGGGTATTAGAGTGAGGTCCAAAATAGTGTATTTAAAATTTGGATGAGAGAATGGCAACAATCTGAAACAAAATAATTCCTATTAGCTTTTGAATAAGGAAAATATAATAAATAGTGATTGCGTACATTAGGATAATAATGAAAATAGCAAAATTAGAATGACTATTTAAAAAAAAAAAAAGAGTCACCTGTGACTGGAGGCCTCCCGTCCTCCAATGACCCTCGCGGTTACCGTACTGCCGACTTTAACTGATAATGTGGGGAGGAATCCCTGGCACAAATCTTTGGGATCCATGACCTCAGACACGTGCACAGTGCCAGTGCTTCCGTCCTCTAAGGTGACCTGAATGAGGGTCGGCTTCACTGACTTCACTTTAGCCTGCACGACTTCGCCAAAGCAATAGCCCTTCTGGCTGGCTGAGGGCACGTTCTGGCGCTTTGGAGCGCTGCGCTCCCAGGCCACTAGGGGGAGCCCCTGTGCCTTCTCACAGCTGGCTTCTATGAGCTCCACCGTCAAACTCATCCCCAGCTTCAGCTCCTGGATGTCTGTGTGGTTCAGGTGGCTGCTGGTCTGGATCACAGTCAGATGTGCTGTATTATCCAGGAAGATGACAGCAAAGTCTTGGTTGATGTGCTCCACAGTCGCTGTGTATTTGGATCCTTCATTCAACTGTTTAAAAAAATAAAAGCGCTCAAAGAAGATGCCAATTTATACATCAAAAACAGTAACGGTTGTAAAACTCACGGATCTCTTCTTCCCCAAAAGCCTGGATAGGATGGACACGTGGACACATGTGGACAGAAGGTCAATATGGAGGATGACTGCCGTAACTTTCTGTCCTGGAACCAAATTCATACCTGCAAGACGTGAGATGTTGTGGTGTTTAATTCATAGAATACACAGCGTGCATTTTGACAAGCAGACGCACTGTTTACTTGATCAGTGTTTCATATTATTCTACAGGTGTGTGACTGTGAGGACACGCAACATACCCGTGACGTGGTGCTTAGACGCCTGTATGGTTGCGCCGTGCAGCTCGTCAGACACAAATGTGGCACCGTTGTCTGTTGCTGTGTTTACAGTCAGTTTCAGCCTCTGGCCGACAGACAGTGCAGCCAGCTGCTGGCGAAGCTCGCTGTCATCTGATGGTAAAGACATTAATGGTTAGGTGCCATAAACAGCCTCTAAACGAAGATTTAAATGCCTTGGGTGGGTAGGTAGAATTTTACTGAAACAAGTTATGGTTATTGCACCTCTTGCTAACGACATCTCAGTCATGGCTTTCCTCTCCTGAAGCCCATTAATCAGTCGGGTCAGGACATCCCCCACTGGGGATATGACCTCCGAAATCTTCAGCGTGACCAGGAAACGCCGTTTCTCCTCATCCAGGTTGGTCACCTTGGCAATGACAGTCTGGCCCAGCTGGTAGATAGTTTTGGTGTCGCTGATGAATCTGTCAGCCATGGCCTGTGAAGAGGAGGTTTATCAATGTAAGAGTAGTAGTGGAGATTTACACCTTTTACAAAATCCTTTACTCACAGATTTGGGTGCAAGGCCAACAAGGCCGTATGGGAACTCTACAAAAACACCATAAGGCATTATGTTCTTGATCCAGCCAAACAGCTGTGTTCCAACTTTAATTTCAGAGAAGTCTTTGGCAGCCACTCCTTCTTCCAGCGACCACCTGATGGTTGGTTTTTTGGTCAGTGTCTTTGAAAGAGTAGCAGCTAAGGAAACCGTTGACCTGCTGATAAAACTGGTAAAACATCAAAGGAAGTAAACATTAACATTTGGCCTGTGATCAGCCTGACGCCAAGGATACGATATTCTGGTGACTCCTATTGATGTAGATGAGGTTTGAGATGCTGTCTCCTTCTTGTAAGCATTCCCACAGCAGCGGGCAGTTGGACAAGTGATCAGAAAGATGCATTGTGGGAAGATATGCACGGATTTCTTCAGGGAGAATGGCTACCTCCAGGCCGTTGGGCATCTTTTTCAGGACCTTAGCTTCCAGCTTCTATGTCACACAAACACAGATGCTTAGGTCAAACATTGTAACGGGGCATGAAAGCACGGTGGTCGTCATCTTACCTCCCCCACCTTGCAGTCAAGCTTGGGTGCAGCGGTTTGCTCTGCAGCCCCCTCCATCACCCCTTTAAAAGACAGCAGCAACTTGGCCTTCTCGCGATCACATTGAAGAACTTTAGTCTTCAAAACCTGACAACAGAAACGGTGAACTCAATTTAGATTTTATTTCCAATCTAAACAAAGAACATTGGGCTCAAACCAATCCGGTATCTGTGCCAAATGTAGGCAACTCACCTGCCCTATATAAAAGAAATCCTTGGGCTGGCTGATGGGCTCTGAACTGAGCTCGCTGAGCGGCACCAGACCTTTGACGTCATTGTAGAAACGAACTATGCAGCCAAAGTCTTTGATGCAGACAATATAACCGTGGGATACGCAGCCGGGGCGAGCATCCGAAATGGTGCGGAACAATGGCAAGGAGCTTTCAACCAGGGCCTTCTTCCTGGTCAGGAAGAGCTTCTTATGCTCCGGCTCTACTGACAGCACCTGTAGAAATATATTCACACAACTGGTTAAATGATCCCGTTATCAGTTGAATCATCCGGAAGAGGTCTTGTCTTTTTTGACCCTAAAAGCAGAGAACAGGACTCACGCGACATTTGACCTTCATGCCCTCCATATACTTCTTCTCTGGGTTTTTTAGGAGGATGTCGGAGAGGTGCGTTCGTGGTACCAGGCCCTTGATGTGGTCGGCCAGATGCACCACCATGCCATGAGCCAGCAGGACTGTCACTGTCCCCTGGGACAGCAAGACACATTGTGAGACAGGCCACAAAACCAGGAAGAGACAAGAAAGAGAGAGGAATCAGAGTCAGGTTTGGACTTGTAAACTTAAGGGTTGATGAAGTACAAAAATGTATATCCGTAAATTTGATTTGAATGACTTTGAATTACGGTACCTCTACGACCTGACCAGCCTGAAGATCATGGTATCTAAAGAAAGGCTTGTCAATCACACTCCTGGAAACAAAACAATGCATTGAATTAGGTCAGCGTAGCTTATCTCATAAATAACAAATATAAATGAGATTACATACTTGCGAAGACTAACAAAATAAATGTTGTCCATCAGGCTAAAATCCAGAATCCTGCAGGTGTGTTCAGGCATGGCCAGTAGTCTGTTTTCATTAAGTTGGGCTTTGGGCTCTCTAAGGTGGTTTTTCTATTAACATGGACATGTCATCATAAAAAAGGTGTCACAACATTATTTAAACACATTTGTTCATCTGCTAAACTCACGTGAGCGAAGGCCATGGTTTTGTCTGGCAGTTCCAGCATGGCTCCAGACATGTGGTGAACTGTGGTCATCTTGCAGGACTTCACCACCTCTCCAACGCGGTCATCTCCAGGAGGACACGGGTCAACCCTGATTCCTGGTTGAAGGAGGTAGCTGTGTAGGCTCAGAGCCACCAGACGGGTGGACGGCTCCACGTACAACACGCAGGCACGAACCTGCCAGGAGCAAAACAAAATTTCTTGCTAGTTTCTAATTCAAACCAAGAAAACAAAGTGCTTTTTCAACAATAATAAAAAAAAGAGCTTAACCTCATCCCCCTCTTTGTAGCTTGATGCCTCTTTTGGCTCCATGTGGAGAAAGTCCACCTGGCCAGTGAAGGAGGACAAGAAGGACACACTCAGTCCATGTTTGGTCACCTGCAATATCAAAACATGAGATCAGAGATTGGTCATGCAAACATAAACGACTGTATTAATGAGGAGTGAAGAGCAGTTCTAAAATAAAGATTGTTTTTTTTAACCTTTTTGATTGTAGCGTTAACCAGAAGACCGGGCAGAAGGTTGGTGAGGTTCCATCCCTGAGTTGACCGAATACAGGCCTGACTGCTGTTTAGCTGGCTGACAGAAAGACGGACCACCCGTCCTTCATTTTTTACTGCCTCTACTGTAGATGTCACATACTGACCCACTTTCAGATCTGAACGTAAATAAAAGAATTGTGCTTGAAAAATGAAGCCGGTGCATCCGTTACAACTAGTTTAAAACATTCTCTCTTACCTTCCTGATTGTTAGGTCCCTTTTTCTTAGGCAGGAAGGCGTTAGTTCCTTTGATGCCTATATCTACAATGTAGCCATGGTCCTCCACACTTTCCACGCATCCACTTAAAACCTGAGTTTTCGAAAAGGGAATGAAAAATGTGCCAATCACATCAACCAAAAATGTCATATTTCTCAATGATTCATTACCATGCCAGCATTCAGAGAGCTTGTAGTGAGAGCCTTGTTGACCAGCTTTGGATTGATTGACAGCTGGATGCTAAGGTTACCTCCTTTGGACGTGTCCAATTTGGCAACTGCACACCTCACTATCATCCCGGGACAAAGGAGGTCTGGCAGTGAACAAATGTCCTGCAGGGACATTTGCGAAAATCAGAAAATCACTTTTGAAAGAATGCGTTCAAAACCGAATGCATCAAATAATCTGATGAGAGTGATTGTATTGACTAATAGGCCCACAATCAGCAGCACAGACTCTTCAGACTTACCTCCATATCATCTGAATCCAGCTGCTCACTAAGCATCTTTGTATACGAGTCAGAGATGTTTCTGATGCTGAGGAAGCCTTGCAGGCCACAAGGCAGGCTGACTGTCACCTCGAAGTCTGCTACGTCCTTAACACAACCCAGCAACAGCATACCCTCCCTCACATTCTGCAAAATGAAGTGGGATATGGTAACACAATCGTAACAGCATCATTTTTCTGTGTCCAGCAAGAAATAGTTTAATCTAGTTGCACCGGCTTCCACCTTGCTGTATTTATTTCCTAATAATATATAGGTATTCTTGGCAAATGTATTACCTTGATATGCAAGATTTCCACAGTTTTGGCTGATGCGTTCAGAGTCAGGGTTTCCTCTTTTTCTTTGCCTGTTTTAGGTTTCTTGATCTTCTTTCCATCATCTTTTAAAGTCCCCTTCCTTTTTTTCGTTTCCGACTCTTCATTAGACTGAGAAGACAAACAGGGTCACTTGATAAACATGCGCAAGGGGATGGAAACTGCTCTTCTAAATAAAGACTGTTTGCAGAAACAGCTAAACAAGAAAGTAAATGGACTGTACCTGGAACAAGTTATCCACATCTGTCCGCTGCACCACTATTTTACTCGGGGTGGGTTTCGCTACTGTCCCTCCACGAGGGAAATCCTCTTCCACTGATGCCATGAGATACCCGTTTTAAATATCTCGTAAAACTGTGCTTTAGTATAATTCAAGACGCTCAAAGTACTTTAAATGTGTTGCTTCTCGTTCCCAAAACCCCACATGCTGCTCAGGAACACGCCATGTTTACAACCCGGAAGAAAAGTTCCTGGGGGCGTTTGTATCTCGCCCAATCACAAACAAGGACAAATGATTGACAGTTCCTTCAGCCTGTCAGTGTTTAGTCTTGAAAACTACTTTGAGCGACACCGGCTTAGACAAATAGTGGCCGGATGCTGTTTGCCGAGGGGAGGCGGGACTTCCGCATGAACGGAGCAAATTGCGGCCTCTGCTGAAGGACACCTCTCTTCCACAGTTAGCGGTCGTTTGATTAAGGTAAGAACCACAAAACGTGAGATTCATTATTGTAGTTTTAGAATTACACATTATACAGCCTGCTTTTCAATCACCCGTTTCAATATCTCTGCAATGGTGTGTTATTTGTTCAGGAATTGGTCGGAATGGTAGAATAGCTAAGAGGTTGACGTAGCGAGCTAACGATAAGGTAGTAATAAATGTGCAAGTTCGGCGAGCAGGCGGTGCAAGTATCGTGTCGGCAAGCGTCGGAATACATTTTAGCACTTCAGCACAAAGTTCTTGTGAAGTGATTGTCCCAAAATATGAGACTAATGGCATGTGATGTGGAAGTGTGCTATTGTAGGTTTTGCTTAAAACTTGTTCCTGCAAGCGTGGATCAGGTCGAAATGTAGTTTCCGGCAACAAAACAATTTATAAGACAACATATCGTATAGAATATTTTTTATTTGTAACGGGTTAGCGGTCCTATAACTCAAGGTTACCGTGGTGTACCTGTGCCTTCCTATAGTTGTGGCCATGCAACTCTCTTCCTTCAAATGCCAGGTTTTATTATGATTGAATCAGAGATTTCTGCTACTAATATGAAATTAAATATCTTTGTCCTTGCAGTAGGACCATCAATAATCCACCATGGGAGGACATGATGCTGGAACCCAGCACCAGTTTACTGGGATAGCCAAGTACTTCAATGCATACACAATCACAGGAAGGAGGAATGTGAGTTGATTGTAACCCAACTGAACATAAAATGCTACAATTATTTATGCATAAAATGCTTTTTGAACTGTATGACTCAATCAAGGTTGTGCTTTTCTCCTCAGTGTGTTTTGGCCACATATGCAAGCATACTAGGCGTTGTCCTGTTCTTCAAATTGAAGCCCAAGAAAAAAGCCATCACAGAAAAGTGATCATGTGAGTCGACGTCCTCAATTAAAGTTCTTAAATCCACGTCAAACTTCACTTCATGCCACCCGTGTTGTATCTTTGCAGGTGTCTGTGGATGGAAGCGACTAGATGTGCTTGTTATAAAAGATGACCATTTGTTGTTTGTGTGTCAATAAACACATTTGCCAGAACATTAAAAAAAAACTTGTTTTATTTACAGTGTACAATATTATTAATGACTATGATACAGACATATCAGTCACAAGCTAAACAGATTTTTACTTGTGGTAAAAAAAGGTCCTTATTTAAGAATGGCACTTCTGAGGAAAGGGACCAGGGATGGTG
Organism: Takifugu flavidus; assembly: GCF_003711565.1. NCBI lineage: Eukaryota > Metazoa > Chordata > Actinopteri > Tetraodontiformes > Tetraodontidae > Takifugu > Takifugu flavidus. The sequence continues at coordinate 1,586,447 of NC_079525.1, forward strand.
GCTATGAGATTTTAATTAATTTCTCACAGTGTTAAACACAATTTTTTCACTATAACCGTAAATCTTTAGCTGCTTGAGGAGTTTTGTTCAAAAAATATATACTTTTTTTCCATTCTAGAGAGTCACGGGTTGTAGGCACCGGCTGCTAGCAGCAGGTTCCTGCGCGTGAAGTGGAGGTGCACGACGGGCGTAGATTTAGACATGTATGTGCCAAGAATAAGCTCCTGAGAATTGTCTTGTAAATGTATGTGTCCTGTAGCTGCTGTGAAATCATCAGTCTCCAAATCGTCAAATGCTTTCGTAGCATCCCACAGGCGCACCGTGTTGTCCATGGAACCTAAAAGTACATGAGGCGATCCGCACGTTATTGGACACGACTGAGGCAAATGATTTCAAACTGAATTTGACAATGGTCACACACCGGAGGCAAGGATCTCCCCATCTCTACTGAACTTCAGGGTGTAGACGGTATCAGTGTGTCCTTTCAGCTCTCCCACCATGAGTCCGTGACCAATGTCCCACAGGAGCACTCTGCTATCGGTGGCCCCCGAAGCCAAGAACTTCCCACTGGGAGAGAAATCCAGTGCATGAATCGGCCCCTGTGGAAGATGAGATATGACAGTAAACACCTGCTGCCAATCAGGCTGTGAGCAACGTTCTGCTCACATTATTCTCACAAATAGTCCATCTGGACGGACAATAAGTGCATAAAGGAACATCTAAGGCTACTACAACAGAACGGCTATAATAAAACAAATCAATTGTACTGTAACAAGAATTACAGCTCCCTCATCCTGACCTTGTGCCCGGTGAAAATGCGGACACAGTTGCCATTTAGGACATCCCACATCCGGATGGTGCGATCGGATGACCCCGTGGCGATGTAATTGGAGTTGGGGTGGAAGCGGGTGCATGTGACGTCAGCGAGGTGACCCGAAAATATCCGCAGAGGCTGGTAGTGATCTGTTGCCCACAGGCTGGCATAAAAAGCACAGCACGGAATAAAGTCAGCCTTTATTTCGACAGCTACAGCGACCGACCATGCAGACGGGTGCAGTTTCTTACCGGGCCACTCTGTCGTGTCCCCCTGAGACAAAGTAGTATCCGTGTGGGGAAAAACTGACATCCCAGACGGGATAATTGTGGCCTTTGTAACCCACTAGACACGTAAAGGTTTGGAGACTCCACAGCCGAACTGTTCCATCTTCAGAGCTCGACAACAAGTAATTTCTGAAGGGCAAAGGTCAAGCAGAATTACTCCATCTTCATCAACATTCTTACACATATAATGAATAATTCTCATGCAAAGCTGCACATTTTAAGAGACATTTCCTGTCTGGAGTGAAAAAACATTGCAGAAAAATGATTAGAGGAGTTCTACCTGTCTGGACTGAAACTGACACCATACACTGGGCCACTGTGTCCATGGAGAATCTTTGACTCGCTGGATGTCTTCTCATCCATGATCCTCTCCAGCACGTCATCGGACTCCTTGTCAATCAGATTTAAGTCTGCGGGCAGAAGCGAGGGGAACATTTGAATTGTGTTCCAGGAAATCAGACGATCACGGCTGATGTGTTAGAGTCTCTGTTGATGGTCGTACCTGCTGCAGACTTGACCTTGCGGAGCTTTTTCGGGGTGACGCTCCACACCCTGACTGTGGAGTCAGCAAAGCCCCCCGCAATCAAGCTCGAGTCATCCGTCACGTCCACTCCAGTCAGACCCTGCAGCAGCCCAGGAGTGGATTTCTTTCATTTTTTTAAAAATGCTGTTTTTGGGTGTTCTGCAGGCGTGGGAATAATTCAGCGATGCTGCACTGAAAACTGGATACTGGTGGAGGCCACACTAACAGGGGAAACAGGCCTCCTATCTGACATGTGACGGGGTGAATCGTGTGAGGCTTAACACAGCTTTCAATAAGTGTCTCTACTGTACTGGAAAAAGCCTTAAATTAAAGGATGAGAATATGATCTTCATGCCAACGGTTGATTTCAGGTGTAATGAGATAAACATTATCTGGTTTTGTTTGGTTGAGTTATTACCTGGTATGCATTGAGGAATGAATAAAAACAAATGGATGGAAGGGCGTCTGGCCCCAGACGGATCCTCTTGGTAGCCTCCTTCATGTACATGATTTTGTCCAGCTTATCTGAATCCTTTAGTTCCGGTAGAGGTATTCTGGTCATCAAAAAATACTGTTAATGAAGGGAATCTCTTCCAAAGAACGTAAAATGGTGAAATGTGATCCTGTCTTTAAATGGCAGACTATAATTTCTATTTATGCCATTTCCATTGAACTCAGTAAAGTTATTAAAACGGCAACATTTACCTGGTCTGTATTGGTGCATTGGGATCTTGTTTCTTGCTCTTAGAGCCCATGCTGTCCTTCTTGGGTTTCTTCTTCTTGGGTTTACCCTCTTCATTCTCTGCCTCCTCATCCTCATCATCTAGAGGTAGCTCAATTTCTGGCTCCTTCAGCAGCCCATAATAAACCTGGTCAAACGACATAATAAAACTGTCACAAACTCCACAATGCTACTTTTCTCTTTATGCCAAGTGTGTACATGCAGTGGCGTATTTGGCCAACCTTAGCCTTGTTGGCCTCGCGCTTGGCTTCTCCAGCCAGGCTGCCAGACATGGCGTCGATTTGACTCTTGCTCCGTGGCATTCCATCAAAGATGTCGATGTACAGGTGCTCCTGAATGATGTTCCAGATCTGGTTGTTCTGTCGCTCCTGCAGGTGCCTCTTCAGCAGTTGGTAAGAATCTCTGGAAATGCGCAGCACAAACTTGCTGGTACGGAAGTCCAGCAGGGTCTCGTTGCCTCTCATGTGCTCTTTTTTTGTCAGGCTGGACAGAACACGCAGGTCATCTCCATAGTAGCACTCCTGGTCTCCACTGAACCTAGGGAAAGAGAGCAAAGTGTGAGGAGGGAAAGGCAAAGTCCAGTAATCAGAGAAGAACCAAAATTAAATATTGCGCTCACTTTTGAAAGAATGCCTTTGCCTCATTTTCATGATTGTTGTACACCAGCTCAAGATACATGTGTACAAACAGCGGGTAGAAGACCTGGGACAGTTCAGCTCTGTGGCAGTCTAAAACGGATTCTATAAACCTCTTCAGGCCGCTGTAGTACGCTTGATAGAGTGCTGGATCTCCCTGTTGGCTGTAAGCTGACAGCACCACATTGACATCCGGCTGGTCTTCACCTGCAGAATCTGAATGGGGAAAATGTTGAAATATAAAGCATATACCTAATTTCCCCAAAAATACGCCTCTCCGGGGGTTACTTTTAAAGTTATACAGCATCCAAGGAAGTAAATTAACAACTGAGGAAATTTGAAGAGAATTACAGGCATTTTCTTAGTGCAGAGAAGATGATAAATGTGACCAAAAACCAAATATAAAACTACATTAAGCAAAACAACAAATATTATACCATTACCAATTGGAAAATGCGTATTTTTGCCTCACTTTAAAAATCAATAATTTGGATTAAATCAATTGTACTACATTGCTCCTATATTTACATGCATTGAAAGGTTCGTCTGTGTTAATGTAACTGTAGAAATGCTGTAGTTCTGTGGGTAGAAACACGTTCGGAGTTAAAGTTAAAGTACCTTTGACCTGCGGCTGAGCGGCAGCCGATGCCGAGACGGTCACTCGGTTCAGAAGAGTGGCCGCATCCACGGCTTCGAGGTTCGCACTGCCCGCACCCCCTGCGCCTGGATCGCTTCCTTTTATATCGAGGGAATCCTCCGGTAATCCCGCTTCACGCCGCAAAATTTCGACAGAATCGTTCAGTTTGTTCTTTTTGAGGAACTGCAGGACCGCCACCAGCGTCTGCTGGTCCACCGTGGCTGCTGCCGCGGTGTTGTTGTTATTATTGTTCCCAGAAGAAGAGCTGGAGCTGGGGGATGGAGATAGCATCCGATTGTCGTTTCCATTATTGTTGTTATTGCCAATGCCGTCCTCAGATGGTTCAGCTTTTATGTCTTTTTTGTCAACCGTGTCGACAATCCCACCCTGCACGGCCGCCATTTTCGAAATGAACTGCGCATGTGCGGCGTTAGAAACGGAACATCCAACCGGGGAACTACACGTCACCTGATTGGTGCAACCTTTTTAACGTCACGCCGCATCTCACAATAGTTCCGCCTCTTCGCAGGAAAACAGTTTTCAAATTAAATCTTGGTGAATAAAACATTTCATGGACAACTGAGGGACAATTCTAAAGTTTTTTTTTTCTTTTTATAACTATAGCTACTTTTTATATCCGTAGCTGCTGACCATAGCTTCTCTGTGTAATTGTGAACTACCATTTCGACAATATCTTCCATTACACAGCTTTTCATAGTATAACATGTTGAACAAGACCTTTCTAAAATAACTTTTAAAAAAATAACTTTCTGTGGTTATTACAAGCTTAGTTGTACTAATATAGGCAGTACCGGTTCTTACCAGGTGGCGGCGCCTCTTGTCCAGTTTACTCTTCCCAAAGTGATGACGTCTTCTCGCCACATATTGTTGACGTCTCCATATCAATGAAAAATACAGTTTAATGGAAAAACGCACCCCTTTTATTAGGTCTACTGTTTAATTAAGGCAGTTGCCATCATACACATATACATACACATATAAATACACGGTAATGAGTCTTGGTTTTTCCAGCCATTGTCCAAAAACCTGAAAATATACATTTTTCCCTGCACAGTCATAATCAAGTGAATATTTAGTGTGGTGTTCTTTCATTGACACTTGTAGGTCTCTTGTATAGAAGATCAGTTTAAATATGCTTTGTACCACACAATAATTGATAGATTGATACAAGGTAGCCAGAAACAGTTGTGTTTCTGCTAAGGCTGGATTTCTGACTGTTTTTGAGGGGGAAATCCCTTCTTTTCTCTTCTTCTTGTCCTTAAAATGTCAATTTAAAAAAACATACAGAAATCACATACCACTCATCCACATCTCTCACTGCTGTTCAGTTTTTATCTTGCTGTGATTGTGAATGAAATTTTATTCATGTTTACAGCATTAAAATGAAGACGTCACCACTAAACATCACAACACAACTAAAAAGTCCATAGACTAAAGAAACTAATGGTCATCGTGCTATTAGTTTCATTTGTCACATTGATGTGAGTCTTAAACATAATTACAAGAATAAAAAATAATGGGGGAAAGAATAAAAAAATGCAAACAAGTATGTCAAATCAATGTGTAATTGTACATATTATAATGGGGTGTTTTCTTCAGGCTCAGATGTGCTAAAGCAGCAGGTTTCTTTAGCAAGCTGAGGTGCATGTCAAGGACTGGGACAAAAGAAGCACCAGTCGGACGTTGTATAACATTGCAGTGGCGCGTGGACGGGAGAAAGGAGGTGGGGGTTGTGGATTGTGAGTGGCAGAGATGAGCATTAACACCCGTGTAGCGGGGTGTGGTCATCAGCCCCATTGTAACGCTGCTAATCAGGGAGAGCGTGCAGAGTACCTGCCCGTTCCAGGCAGCCATTGATTAACAATGTTCAACAATGGAAAAGCCACTGTCTGCTTTCATTACAGTATATTCACCATTTTTAGTGCTTATATGATCAGAGGTGAAAACATGTCAGGTCTCATTGTTCACATGGATGACGTTAAAGTCAGACATCACGATTCCATCTCTATCGTTTCATTGCGTTGACATTAAGCTGTATAGTAAAAGCAAGTGACTGTATTAGAGGTTTGCTGTTAACAGATGTTAAAATTTAAAGCAACACAATGGCGTGGAAACAATACCTTCTGATTTTATAGCAGTGTTTTGAAGCCCCCGGGCTACCAATGTCTTGCTCTCTTTGCATTTATTTCTAACCAATGTTTAAACGCCACTAACTCACAGATTTCCAAGGCGTCGACTTCAGCTCTAAATGTAGATGGAGGCATGTGCAGTCAGCTCCCCCATTGACACCTCGGTGGTGACATTGCGCGTGTGGGGCCGAGGGAACTGGAGGATTCTTTCTCTCTCTCAACCCCCCCGCCTCTCAGGAGGCAGCTGGGTGTGGTTTCACCCTGCAAAGAAGGAAACACCGCGCAGCATCACTGAAATTTATGCTGCCGTGGAGCTCTCAGATCAGATACGAGAGCATCAGAACAGGGTTACGCAACCAGAACCGGTCCAATAACACCCACATCTGAGCTTTGCCGGGGTAGGTTTGTCCTGTTGTTATCAGTGTTATCAGCCCTGCCCCGGTGATGGCAAACACCAGCTATTTAAATAGAAAGGCTGTTTCCTCACATACAGGGTAAGACGTTCAGTTGTAGATGCGCCCCCAGGCTGTTGTGTTTTTGCCTGGATTGATGATGCTAAGTTGAAAGGTTTATAGCAGATGTGCTAATTGGTCGTCACGAAGATGAAGGTTCTAAAATGAGCGTGATTTCCTCATCTCAAGGTGATAAAATCCCATAAATAATGCCTCGACTGCGAGGAAAGTGTGTGTGGGGATGGTAGCGATGTAGCCCTGAGCCAGCAGGGCGTGGCGGCGTTTTCTCTCTCCCCCATTTTGTTGGATTTCAGTGCAAGTTGGTTTCCTCACAACCGCATCACACACTCATAACCTTTCTTTTGTGGGGGTTTTATATCAACATGTAGGTCATCTGTGGTGCCCACATAAAGGTTTTTGGAACGGTCAGAAGACAGGCAAATTCCCAGGTGAGCTGCACATGTGAATAATTCATGAACCGTGACTCTCGGAGGCAAGAAGGGAGGTAAAGATGAAGACGGGGGGCAGAAAGAGGGTGGAGAGGGATGGAGCTTGAGGGTTGGGGTGGTGGAGTGGGTCAGAAAGCAACAGGGGTGTGGCAGCGACAGCAGACTGCTGATGGAGAGGATCTGAAACGAAAGCGGGGATGTGAGAGATGACGTATGTGTGTGAGAGGCAGGTGGAGAGGGGGGTGGGAAACAAGCGGGGAGCTTGCAATACTCATAATGATGTCAGGGTTTCTCCGTCAGTAGCCAATAGCAACAGGGAAGACTTACATTATGATCCGGTTTAATCGCACTGCAGCGGAAAGCAGAGCTGTTCTGTTTGGCTTTAAAAAAAATCTTATTACTTTAATGGGATTTCTGAGAAGCTTCTCACGCGTAGATTACATACAGATTTTGAAAATGCCGTCTCACACACACCGGACGAGCATCTGGGGGTGTAAAGCTGCGCTGTGCTGCCGCATCCGCGAAATCCCCCCCCCCCCGCGTTGCAGCAGCTCACTCGGAGCATCACGAAGTTGTTTCTGCGGCTCCTCGAATCCCATCTTTCCTTGTCTCCTAGAAGATGCTACCCCCCCCACCCCCTTCGTACCTTGTGGTGTGTGTGTTTTAGCAGCGGTGCACGATGGCGCGTTTGTGCGCGCCTGCCTGAATGCATTTAAGAGACTTTTGCCCATTGAAGTGGAATAATGGTGGTGGAGACGGAGTTCTCCATTTTGTGAAGTGAAATGCGGGGAAGTCTGCATTATTCAGGAGCCACCCAACTGGAGAGCTGGGTCTTGCACGCAGTTGTTGTCTCTCCTGGCTACGCTGGGAGCTTCAGAAGGTTGTTATAAACCAGCTCTAATGCCTCACACATAAAACATACTTTTGTCCACACCTGCTCATTTCCTCTCTTTTAGTACCAGCCATCAACAATCTGAAATAGCTACTCTAAACTATTAAAGTGTGGAGTAAAAGACAAACAGCCTCAAATCTGAGCAGCACCCGAAATAGTCTGCAGTAAGAGATCTAGATTGAATAAATGTAATATTCAAATGCATGAACAAAACCGGAAATACTGGATCTCCCCAGGAGCCATTGTGGGTTCTCTGCAAAGGGAAAAGTTTGAGAACAGAGAACAAACCTGGATCCTCTATAAATAGGAAGCTCTAACTAATACAGATAGTTGTTTGTTTGGGCTTTTTTTTAGATTAAACTAAACTATATGATCTATACAATAGATAAATAGGTGATATTCATATGTAATCAAGCTGTGGTGCTATTAAACAGATGTGTTTGTGCTTTTCTGTTTTTAACTAATGACACCTCTTTACATGGATATATTCTTTGAATTCTGAGAAGCTGGTCTCAGCACAGCCCCTCTCTCCCCCCTCTCCCTCTCCTCCCCTTCTCTCTCGCTTCCTCTCTCTCTCCCCCTCTCTCTTCCTCTCTCTCCCTCTCCTCTCTCTCTCCCCTCCTCTCTCTCCCTCTCCTCTCCCTCTCCTCTCTCTCTCCTCTCTCTCTTCCTCTCTCTCCTCCTCTCTCTTCCTCTCTCTCTCCCTCTCCTCTCTCTCCCCCCTCTCTCTCCCTCTCTCCCCCTCATTTTTCTGTCTTTCCTCCCACGCGTTTGCTCCCTCTTACCCAGGATCCTCCACAACATAATGTTCCACAACATTTTTATCACCATAAATAATGCAGCTCCCCATCTAAGGCTAATAAGACGTGGCACGGCGTGGAGTTAACCAACTCAGAACCAGGGTTGCTCTGCAGTACTTGGATTTGAGCTCACATTTCAAGGCCCGAGCGGTTGGACAGGCGAGACGCGGTCGGTGTTTTTTTCTGATTTCTTTGTGTTTGCGTTATACTCAATTTAGCCCCATTCGCCACATGAACGTCCTTGGTCAAAATCCACTTGGGCAGTTAGCTTTCCTGCCAAATTGGACCCTTCCATGGTCCAACGAGCATGTCTAAAGCTTATTTTACACACACACACACACACACACACACACACACACCACACACACACACACACCACACACACACACACACACACACACACACACACACACACACACACACTGACAGCTGCTGGGAGGGGAAGATAAAGAGGTGGTGGCCACCAATTTACTGAAGGTCAGAGCCCAGACTTTCCAAGTCTAAATCAATAATGAGAATTTTGTACAAAGAGGAAACATCTGTATTTTTAGGCAAATCTGTATTATTAATATTTAAAATAATACGAAATGCAATAATAATAATAATAGCGATGTATCTTTTGAAATCTACCATCTCCATTACTGCTCCATTGGCTTCTGTTTAATAAGGACGTTTGCCTGATTGAGGGGGTGATTAAATCCAAAGCTCGAGGACTGTAGGGGCATATTTAGCCACTTCCATCCATTTCCCAGTCTCCTCGTTCATGTCTCGGCTCTGTCAGTGTGACTCACGTTGGCAGGAGATCGCCTCGACTTGGGCGACAGACTGAGGGGGTGAAAATCCCTTTTCTTCCATCGATGTACTCGGCACCAGATCCTGATTGAATCTGGAAGGTCCAGTGATAAAGGCTGCCTTTGCACTGCAGGTTATCAGTTCATTCCTGGGGGGGAAAAACAACACTGATTTTTCATTCTCTTCTTTTTTCCCCAAGAAGCCCACAGATGCACATGGAAGCTGGGCAGCAGGACAAACAGTCATGGATGTGGTAAAGCAATGCTCTTTGTTCTCCACGAGGTGCGTGCGTGTGCGTGCGTGTGTCCCACGTGATGCCATCAGTAAGGGAAGATGGATGATGGGATGGTGAGACCCTTGCGACCAGCAAATGCAGATGGATTTATGACTGCACGCATTTAGCCTATAAATGTAGAACAACGTGGATTTTACACACAGTGTGAACTAATTTCACAACACGACGTGAAATTAGATGGATAAAAAAGACCAACACTGTACAATGAAGCAGGGTGTTTAAGACAGGGTAATATGGTCTACGTTAGCATGCAGTAATCACGGAACGCACAAATGTTGCAGCGACTAACGTTGAAGGAATTTTTCCATATTGACGCTGGTGATGGATGAGATCTCCGTCTGCTGCTCTGACCGTACAAGCCTCTAATGTGGCTTTTAATTAATAGCTGATCCCGCTGCATTGATCGGCTGTCTAATTATGGGGCATTAGTGCACCACGCATTGTTTTTCCCCTTGCGAACTATCTGCACGCCCACATCCGCAAACCACTTGTCCACATCACTTTTCACTGTAGCCGCTTTATTACAGGACATCAATATTTCAGCAATTCACAAGTAACCACCCCCCCAGTCCCAAGAGAACCTTTGCCTTCAGCTCCAGGTCCCAGATGCTCAGAATCACATGACATTATTAATTATGTCCATGCCAGAATAATGGAAGGGTTTCTGTGCTTTGGGCCTAATCAATAGCTGTTTATGTGTTCACTGTGATGCAGTATAGCAGCCTGCTGGCAGCCCGCCAGTAGGTATAGAATGAGTCCAGTCAGCAGTGTAGGAGATGTGTGTGTGTGTGTGTGTGTGTGTGTGTGCTATAGTCTTGGATTTACTGCGTTGGTGCAGCAGCGCATGCCTGCATTCCTCCCACATCTGCTGCATCTGGATGTGCAGAGACACCAGAGGGACAAAAGGAGAAATACTGAGGAAGACAAAAAGCATGAAAAGATTAGAAAAAGACGACGAGAAAAGAGTTTGTTCACCAGGTTAGTAGCCACCAGTCGATCAGGCTGGTTGTTTGGTGATGGATGTTTGTTTTCCTCCGCCGGTACCAAGAACGGAAGGACCCCTCAACCTTGACTTAATCAGAACAAGGGGAGGGGAGTCAAAGGAGCGCCGAGCCTCCTGGGTTAGGTTCAGACACACACTGGCTCAGTCCTCCTCCTCAGATACAGCTGTCTCGTTTTAACACTAATTGATCTGTTGGGTATCTTTTCAAAAGAAAATTGCCATAACAATGGATTTTGCCTCCATAAAGTCTTGAATAAATGTACAATTATAAATCACTCGCCCGCAACGAGCACATTAGACCCCCAGAGAACCACTCCTTCGGTCCCTTGCTAATCTTTATTTCATGTTCACACCCTGTGCCTGGAAAAGAGATTGACTGTCAAACAGGCACGATGTTTGATCATTAAGTACCGCCCACCAAGCGCCCTAAACACGCGCGCGTGCACGCCTGGACATTATCAGCTTCGGTGGATGAAGGTGTCAAGCAACAAAGAGGCAATAAATCGTGGCAGCCATTTCAAAGCTACACCTGCTAGCATCACTCTGGGTATTATGTTCCACTTAGAGCACCTATAGAAACAGTGGACACTAACCTTAACTATGTTATTGAATGCTGGAGGTAACAGGAAATCCTGTTTATTCATCATTTTACTACGACATGAGTGTGAAAATTGTACTGTCATTTGTTTTGATTCGCCTCCATCAGCTGGAATACACATAAACACCGTGTTTTTCCAACCTTTTAAAAAAACTGCATGTGCTGCTTTCTTGATAATTATGCTTTTAATCAAGCGTGACCTTCTTGCCTTTAACAGCTCTGGGTGTGCTTTGCATTTTGATGGGCCTCCGTGTGCCCTGGGGGGTGGAAATGTAAAGAAAATGGACACGGGCCTGACGTTTCTGGAATGGTAAAAAAAACACGTGTCTTCAAAACACGTCCCCAGTTGTGTCCTTGAAGTCGTCATTTCCAGGCTGACCCTGTGGTAACGTCCTCACCTGCGCGTTTTTAAAAGAGTGATGGTTGAATAATGACGGGGGCAGGGCGGCGCGGACATCAGCACCACCACCCAGCTGCATCGGGATTGTTTGGGGACCCTACAGTGTGTGTGGAGCACGGCAGATCTGTCAATAATTCACCCTCCTGAGACAGATAAGCTTTACATCTCCAGTCGGACTGGGGAGTCGACTGTTCCTCTGTAGTTCTTTCATCCTCTGAAGCGAATTAGTGGGGACCAGCTGAAGCAGCGAATCATCAGCAAAGAAGAATTCCTTTTGCACAACAGAGCAGCAGCAGAATGAGTGACTATGGTGCCGGTGAGCACGTGCATCCCGTCCTCTAGTGTGGAAAAGAACATATACAACAACGACGGTGTGGCCTGATTATCCCAGGAACAGCTGGTGATAAAGATGGGAGCACTTCCTTTCTGCAAATCTTCCCCAGGTGATGGAGAAAAACATTTAAAGAAGAAAAAGTACCACTTTTATGCTATTTTTAATCTCTGCGGGGATGTGTTATTAAAGCGATTGGGAGCTTTACTCCTCCCTCACTTTCAGGAGGATTCTCTTCACCTTCATTTAGTCTTTCAGCTTCTTTGTCTTGTGGACCTCAGAAAAATAGTCAGCAGGCAGGATGTGTCCCTGGATGGCCTCAGCTGCTCGATTATGGACACACACGCACACACACACCTCATCCCCACATGAGTTGATGCAAGATGGCACTCCAGACACTCCCTCCGACTAAAACAACAGAGCGTTTGCATATTTACGTCTTTGCTGGTGTACATCAGCGAAATTGGGCGTTGTAGATTGTGTGTGTATCAGTGAGTACACAGTCCTCCAATAAACCAGAATGTCAGCGTCCAAATGGATTTTATTTAAAGTCCAGATGACATTTTACAGTCCCGTCAGGTGCTGCTGCACCGGGTTGCCATAAGGTTGCATCCCTGTTGGTTGGGCTTGTTCGGCTGCTCTCCTGTACCCTCCAAAATAATGAGTCCCATCTGAATAGAGAACAACACTTCATTAAGCCCGATCCCAAAAAACAAAAGAAAACGTAACAAAACTTCAGAATGTCTCAGGAAGCAAGAAGAACTAAAGCTCTCGCAAGAAGAACTAAAGCTCAGGTTTCAGCTCGGAGCAGAGATAAACCTTAAAACACCTTGTTTGAGGAATGAAATCTTCCCACAAAATTGAAAATTATTAAAAAAAAGAAATCATGCAATGCTGCAAAGCTTTGATTTGTGGTGATGTTACACAAAAAGCTGTTTGTTTGTTTGTTGCAGGGTGCTGTTATTATTCGACGTCCCGGCCGGCTCCAGTAAGATGCGCTGTTATTGTGCATCTCGGGGTCTATACTGTCGCACATCGTGCGTTCTCACAGAAGCTTAGAGGGAGCTTAAGAGGAGGCTTTAGCTTTGGGCTCTATTCAAGGAAGCAGCCACGTTTGTCCCTGCAGTGCACGTCTGGCCGTCTGGCTCTGCTGCCTGAGTCTCGGCTATTATTAGCACCGAGCGATGGCTCATGTTAACGGGCAGGAAGACACGTGACACTGAGGGAGAACCTCACAGTGACTCAACATTTTCTACCAAAAAAAGAACCAAATGAGTCATTTGACAGTAAACTTGGATTTTAAATGTGCTATTTGCAGTATTTGTTACTGTTTTGCTTCCTGGACTGTGATTCTTCATCCACACTGGATCAACCTCCGTCTCTCCCTGTGCACTTTGTCCCTAAAGCTGCTGGAGCACAGCAGGAGGAGGCTAGCAACTGCTACCATGGCAACAGTGATGCACAAGCAGACAGACCGCAAACAGGTATATGTAAATACATCTGAACGATTAGCTTTAAAAAAAAAAAAAAAACAGCGCACAAGAGAATTCGAAGATTTATAAAGATGAAATAAAAGTCCTACTGAACAGAAGCCTTGAGGGACTCCACAGGAGTTAAATGTGAATTTCATCAGTGCTCTATAACCACTAATGAGAGATCTAGTGATGAGAGAGCCAGTGATGAGAGAGCCAGTGATGTAAGATAGGAAATATAAGTTTGATTTAGTCACATATGGGGTGTGAAGCTATTTGTACTCAAAATATCGTCATCACCAATCACCAAATGTCTGATCTTTAATAATAAGACCAGCAGCCCAGTTATCTATTAATCTACTAGCATTTGTATTTTAAACCTACTAAACCCTTTTCTTTTAAAAGGTTACAGATGTTCAGTCTGGTCACTTCTACCTGCAAGGCAGAATTACTCATAACTCTTCATTTTAGTCTCTATAAATGTGATATTTTTTGTCACGTGTACATGTTTATGCCACTGTAAAGCTCTTGTGTTCAGGGCGACTCAAGGTCAGACTTGAAATAAGAAGTTGAAGCACTTTTCAAGTTTAAATAAAGAGGGAGAGCTGTTTCATAACCAGGCTTTTACGCTGGGGGTTCTCAGAGCGGCTCCTGCACGGCAGCATTGCAGGGGTTATAAATCTTTTACAACCGTAACCTGCGACACACTAGCACGCCCAGTGCTGCTGTTGGCCTAAGTGTGGTGGGTATGGAGAGCAGTCACGCCCTCTCACAGTATTTTATGGTCAAACCTCAGAAAATCAAAGAAATCAAAGAAATTCACTTTTTTTAACTCCTCAATCTGCAGCTCACAACCAGAATTTTAGAAAACTTAAATTCAGGTCCCGCCCTTTTCTTTTGATCAGCTCTGAGATGGTTCCGCATCTTCATCAGAATCCATCTGTGAGAATTTCAATGGATCGGACCTGATTTAAAGATCAAACCGGAGATCCATGAGGACCTGAGATCCTGCCTGAAGAGCTAAGAGCTGACAGAGCTGCAGCAAGACAAAGGAAGACGTCCCATATCCACTGTAGGGCGGAGGAGGTAGTACAGATGAGAATAATACAGATGCTCCGTGAGGCAAGATCTCAAGGTCTAGGATGGTGTGTGTGTGTGTGTGTGTGTAGCAGCTGTGCAGGTCTAAAGATCAGCATACAGTGTAGCAGCAGGTAATCCATCATATCATCTCACACATAGCTGCACCGTGACCCCAAAAGGCAAAACAGACCCCGGAGAGGTCAAGGTGGCGCCGTTGGGTAGGCGGCATTTGAAGATGATTCTATTCAAAACTGACTCAAACCAAAAGAATAGTTTTTAAGGTCATGAAAATATGCGGCTAAATAGATAAATCGATTCATTTGTGGATTCCATTGTCCAGCTCTGCATCCTGAGGTTGATTAAATAGTTATTCAAGATATGTGTGTGTGTGTATATATAAAGTACAGTCAAATTCAATATAAGGGCCATATTTTGCAGATTCCAAGCCAAACTCCCTCCAATTAAAGTATCTTCATCATCATTTAGGTGCATTTCTGCTCTCATCTTAATTTCACCAATCAACATTTACCATCATGGCAGCTGTACACATAAAATATTATACAAAATGTCTTTAATTTGTTTGTTTTTTAAAGGTTATCTTTGGACTAAAGTGTATGTTGCATACAAATAAACACGATCCAAGCGTGCGTCCTTGAGAAGGTCAAGTCTTTATTGGTATGGTGTCACACAGCAATACATGAGTAATATTAATAGTAAAGAGAATAGCATGTCAACTACATTCAATCCCTATGCTTTTGTAGCCTCTGCAGCTCTAAGAAACACTAATGAAGAGATAATAATAATGACGGTAACACCCCACTGAACAGAACTACAAACAACAAACACACACACACATGGCCGGAATAAAAGCTGCTGGTGTTTTAAGGCATTTTACTATCATTTGCTCTGTAGTCAAACCTTAAACTGTTGGTTTTTTTAAATTAGAGATGGGTCTGCATACTCAGAAACACTTTCATGAAGGACTGTTTGCATGTGAGGGGTGACAGTTTAGGCAGTGTTTTAAACCGTTATCATCGGACACCAGTGAGAACTGATGAGAGGTTTGGTCTGACCGCCGTTAATTGTTTTACACTTCAAGTCAATTTGTTGCCACTTGCGGGTGTGAGAGGCCACTGTGTGGAGAAACAAACACGCTTGCTAATGCACCACGACATACACCACAAACCTTGCTTAAATAAGAGAATCTCAAGTCTGCAGTACAATCAGGATTATTATTTATTATTGTTGTTTTCTATCCCAAGTGAGAGCAGTGTGCAACCAGCTGCGTCTGCATCCAGGCTGGCAGTGAGCAGGCGGAAAAACAAGTGTCTGAAGGTTTCCTAGTCTCGACTTTGTGCTACAACAGACGTTTAATCCAGTCATGGCTAAGGTTAGAAAGAGAGCGTTCAGCAATTGTGCGGGCTGTTTCATTTATAATGGTGCCTGATGGTTGGATGTGCCAAGAATCCTCCAAATCTATTCTACAAGCGATCGTCTCTGTTTTACTGACAACTACTGATGTAAAAAACACAACTGTGGCCTATTACAGATGGGATGGTCAACTCTAGGCAAGCATGACGGTCTACATACACCATGCACATGATGCTCAGTTCATTCTCTGTTGCCTTTTCAGCATCAAACTTTGCTCTTAGGTTAAAAATAGGAGTTCACCAAGGACCTCCAACTTGTCCATCTCGGGGCCGTGCAGAGCAGACTGAACTATATTCACACCTCAGGGGGGACAGTTGTGCAAGAGATTAAAGAAGCTTATGAAATTCAAGAGATCGGCTCAGCAAGATGTGTTAATTATCCCGGCTGGTTCACTGTAACTATTCAATGTGCTTCCTATCTAAACTGTTGCTGTTCTTAAGCCTTTTTTTTTTAATTATTAATATTATTGCGTTCTAAAAGTGGCTACAGAAAGAGAAATGGTCAGGCTAATGTGTTCTGACTCTTTTGTTCTTTGAAGCCCACAATTTCAAGTCCACACAAACATGCTTCAGCTGAAACGTGACGATAGTGCTGTGCAGCTCGCGGTGGCGAGCCGCCATGTGGACGCGACCTGGGTCCAATGTGCGGAGACCAGTTGAATTCTAAGTTTCAGATATGTGGTACTTCTGTAAAAGATGCTACTTGAGTGGTTTTGTTGTCTGATGGTGAGCGTATATGTGAGACACGGAGAGTACAGGTGTGTTGTAACATTGAGTGATGGTTACTGTAGCGTTTAGAACGTGGGGGGGCGGGGGCAGATGGGAAGAAGAGGAGGGGGACAGGGAAGATGAAGGGATGAAGCCCAAAGCAAACAACCAGACGTGGCGCCCTGCACACTTAGAATAGACGTCCCAACGTTCATTCATTGAAATTAAGATGGGAATAAATATCAACGAAGATCGCCAAGTGTTCGGCGCTGATGTTCTGGGTTTTGTTTTGGGCTGGGAAAGGGAAATCGGTCAGGGTTCATCGATCAACAGGCTCTCAATCAACTTGTTAGTTTTTCTGGTTGGTGACATCACCGGGCTCTTGCTGTTTCTCCATCTTCTTGGTGGTGACCACTGTCTCCTCGTAAACCTCGCGCTGGGACACTTTGGCTCCAGGCTTGATCTGCTCCTCATCCTTGCTCTCCTTCTTCGAGCCACGGCTGGAGCTGGTGTACATGCGGCTCTGGTAGTTGTAGCCCTGCATAGCACCCGCACCCCCCGAGGTGCCGGGGTAGGTGATCCCTGTCCCAATGCGGGTTTCCTCGCCTTCCAGAAGTTTCCTGAAGGCACACGGAACAATTCAGAAGAGACGTGAGAGAGGAATCGATACCTAAATTACAACATTTAGGGGGAGGAACCTACCTGTAAGCTGCAATTTCAATATCCAGAGCCATCTTAACATTCAGGAGATCCTGGTACTCCCTGAGATGACGAGCCATCTCACTTTTAGTGGTCCTGAGCTCATTCTCCAGCTCTGCCATGCCGTCCTATGAAATAAATCAGTGTATTTATTAATATTATTATAATCATTATTATTATTATTGTCGTTATTATTATTAACCCAAGCAGGAAAGGGAGTCAGACACGGAGTGTTTGCATGTGACAAAGCAACGCCCTTAAACAAAGGCCTTTTTTTTTTCTCTTTTTTTTTTAAAATGAACGCTATTTTAAACGTGCAGCGGAGGATTTGGGGGCTTCATGAGCCTCACGAGCGTGTGCTTGAATCGCATTCCCTTCGCTGAAAGGGTTTGGTCGGAAAGAAGAAGGGAAAGGAGCGGTCGCCGTCTGCGCCGCCTGGGCGTTGTCTGGTGCAGCTGTTGAGCGCGGTCTCCCGGGAGCGACTTTCAGCACCTCGGACAGAGCCAAGCCTCCACAGCTGCCCCGCGAGCCGCCGCTTCTCTCCTCCGCACGATTCATTCGATTCATTTCATTCATTTATCTAACCATCACATCGGCTAAAGAGGCATTTAAGTGGGAGTTACCTGGTAGTTGCCGATCTCCACATTGTGCCTGTCCTCCATGTCCCGCAGCTGCTTTTCCAGAGACTCGTTGGTTCCCCTCAGACTCTCTATCTCGATGGTCTTGGACTGCAGCTGCCTCCGGTACTCGTTCATCTCCTCCCGGCTGGCTCGGATGGCCTCGTTGCTCCGGACAGCCTGTTCAGACAGGTCGTTGAATTTGGACTTGTACCACTCCTCTGCGGACTGCAGGTTCTTGGACGCCATGGACTCATATTGGCCTCGGATCTCCTTCAGGGCGGAGGTGAGGTCCGGCTTGGACACCTCCATCTCGACGGAGACCTGCGCGGCCTGGATCATGTCCATCAGCTCGGTCACCTCTTCCTCGTGCACTTTCCGGAGGAAGTTGATCTCGTCCAGTAGAGATTCCACCTTCTTTTCCAGGTCCAGACGCACCATTGTGGCATCATCCACATCTTTCTTAAAAGCCTTCAGGGTGGCCTCCGCCTCTTCCCGCGCACGAAACTCCTCTTCGTACTTGCCCCTGAGTTTCTGCAGGTCGTCTTCGATGTTGTCCCTCTCGATCAGAAGCTGCGACTTCTCTCCATTCAGCTCCTCCAGCTGGGAGCGCAGCTCGCGTAGCTCCTGTTGGTAAATATCGGCCAGTCGGGAGGGCTCGGCCTGCCGCTGGCGCAGCGCGCTCAGCTCCGTCTCCAACACCTTGTTGTGCTGCTCCAAGTTGTGCACCTTCTCGATGAACATAGCAAAGCGGTCGTTGAGACCTTGCATTTGCTCCTTCTCATTGGTGCGGATGATTTTGAACTCATTGTTCAGGACGCTGCTCTGTGCCAGGTCGACGGTGTCCAGTGGCATGGACAGGGAACGCCCGGACTTCCTGCTGTGCGCGCCCAGGGATGAGATATTGCTCCTGTTGGCGGAGGAGGAGTACCGGTAACCTCCCCGGGAGGACAGGTTCCGAGAGGGAGAGGACGCATATCGGGGCGAATCCCCGAAAATCTTCCGGTAAGAGGAGGAGGAATAGACTTCAGCTCCGTAGCTCATCTTGGCTGGTTTACAGTCACAGAGGAGCAGTGGGCGCGTCTCCTTATATAGGGGGACGAACCCACTCACTGATTAATGCCCGACGGAACCAGCGCACTATTTCTCTCCGTGTAACAAAGTGCTGCTTCATACTCTGCTAACTCGGTGATTATCTAGCTAATACCAAAGCTACAGTGTTCTTTTTGTCGGAGAATCTGCGCGCAGTTGGCTCCTTTCTTTGTGCAGGACAGATGGAACTGTCCCTTTTAGCGCAACGGTGACGCGTCGGTGATGGCTTGTTGCACTTTTAACCCAGAGTGAAGTCAAAAGGTCTTCAAGCAACAAGTAGCTGCCGATGTCAGGGTTACATTAATGATGTTTATTTACGTATGTGTAATATTTCTCCCATGATGGCATCCAGTTCAAGACGGTGTTTATTTAGAGCAGGAGTGATAGTACTATAGTACCGGCGTACCCTTAGAATTTATTAGATGTCCAATGTTTGAGTATTTAAGTCATTCTGAATACACTTCAGACTTTCAGTCAGAGTTGAATTTTAAGAAGAAAAAGCAAATAAGCGAAAGACTTTAAACTTTGCAGTTTAGTTCAGCGCTTGTGTGGAAAGACAGGGCTCTGCTGCCCCCTGTCGTCTGTGCTGTGCACAACAGCGTAACGCCAGAAACAAGGATTTCTGCTTGTGTTTCTGTCAGCAGAACTGCCCTGCAATTGTACTTATTTGCTTATGTACAGGAGTATGTAGATACATTTTATGGGGCTTGTTTTTTCTTCATGGCAGGATTCCCCTCGATTGCGTTGAACCTGATGCTGTGAGAACATTCATTTAATTTCATCTCCTCTTTTCTTTATAAGGATGCGTCCTTTAGGTGTTTTTAAAACGGATCGAATTGTTCACAATCAGCTTTGCGTTGACTTAGTTTTATTTACCAAGGAATCCCCGTGCTCTATTAAATTTGCACATTTTCACCTTTTTATTGCCTTTTGCGGCTCGCTTCATCACCACAATTCCGTGTGGTGTTCCGGTCCAACCGCTGCAGCTCTGCAGCTCGATGTCTCCGACTGATAGTGAGAGAATGGTGAGAGAATGGGGTCACGTGTCTGTGCCACGACGACACATAACGCCGCCCGCTTTTGACTGACATCCGCAAGCCCCGCCCCCCTGATGTCTCATAACAACAGCTGGACAGCATATAGAGACGAGAGAAGGCAGGAAAAACATATTTACAGTCTGTCTTCACGGGGGACACATCGCTGCTTTTGCCTCACGCTTTTACGCACACGCAAGGCCCCATCCTCACGCTTTTCCCGAGCCCAGGGCGCATGCTCAGACTGTCGGACGGTGCGGTTTTACAGAACTCGTAGGTGAGTACCGAAACGCCATTCACAGCCCAAAGCGCCCAGTCTTTGTGTCTTGCTGCTGCCAAACCTTCCCCCGGGGACCTCTTTCAGCTGTCCTCCGCACCAATGTCAGATAAAAATAAAGGCAGTCCGCATTGTGCCGATAGTTAGCTAGCGTTTCCAGTCGACAGGATGTTTGCCTCATAGCTTGCGTCAACCCCCTGCAAGCGGCTTCTCTGGTCGTGCAAATATCTGCTGGATTTGTTCATGGGTTTGGGGGGAAAAAAGAACCATCAGAAGCTGCAGAAATACTGTCAGAATGATCTTTTAACATTGCCGAGACAAACGTCAGCCCACTTTCGAGACGGAGAGCGAAGTTTAGTTCCAGTTTCCAAAGCTGCCTTCCAGTCCCGAGGGGAGCGAGTTGTCCTTCCCATGTGCATACGGTGGCTGAAACCACAAAGGTCCCCGTGTGCAGCGGCTGGTGGGTCTATAATGGGATGTGCTGGGCGGAACAAGACACGCTCGTTCCCGTCAACATTCGACTTTGTGCATCTCATGTTTGCTCCCCCCTCACTGATGCCTGTTGGTCTCAGGCCCGCTGACAGATCCCTGCATGGGTCTCATTTGCATTGGTCCTGGCCCTCAGAAGAGGAAAGATGACCTCTGCCTCTCCTCCTGGCAGCCCCGACTCTCCTGTGACAACAGGAGAACTGACAGCTCGGCCCTAAAATCAGTCCCGGCAAAATAAACCGTGAAGATGATCACGATGTTGTAGACAGATTATGTACTTTTATATAGCAGAACGACGGTTTAATTACTGCGTATCCAACCTCGTGACCTCGCTCCAGAATTTGTGGGTTTGTGGTTTGGTGTGGCCTCTTCTAAAGGAATGGTTTGAAAAATGCACGTTTCGTTCACGCTATGTTGCATGTTGCCCGCTGTGGAATTACATGAAGTCGGTGGTCTGAGGCTGGAGTCATCTTAGGACCTCACAGGAAGAAGGTCCCAGGTTTGGATCCACCTGGGAGCCAGGGGCTTTTCTGTGTGGAGTTTGTGCGTTCTCCCCGTCTTCCAGAGGCATATTGGCAAATTGGCAGGTTTAAAAACGACCTTAGGTGTGAATGTGAGTGCGAATGGTTGGCTGTCTGGCAAATTGTCCGGTTTGAGCCCTGCCTCGTGCCTCAAGGCAGCTGGAATTGGCTCAGCCCCCCCCCCCCCCCCCCCACTCAACCTACCCTGCGAAGGGATAACGGGCTAGAAGATGGATGGATTACAGGAAGCTGATTGAATCTTGTCATATTTCTTCCCACAGGAATTGTTTTCAGGATGACGACTTCATGGAGCGACCGGCTGCAGAATTATGCAGATTTGCCTGCCAACATGGACAGATTGACCATGAAAAAGTACAGAAGAGAGCCGTACCACAGGTGAGAGCCAGGTTCAGCACGGCAAATGCTTGATTTTCAACAGGAATGGATGCTTGGATTTAAACATTTTTCCTAATCAGTCAGACCACATGGGAAGCACAATTAAACTCCACCATCTTTTAAAACTCAAGTTTTAATGGCTTCTTTTGGCTTAATCAAATGTAATGTACGCTGATCAGAGTTGGACTTTAGTATCAGCGAGCAAACAGGACTCTCCCCTCTATAAAAAAAGATAACAAAAATACATACATACTTTTACTGCCTCCTATGGCGTTTCAATATTTGTTGGAGGCAGAGATAGCGCATGACTGATGGTCGGACAGAAGAGAACTGATAACTGTACGACCTGTTAGCTGTTTCTTGTGTTTGCAGATCATCTTTATGTGCCAGGCACCCTGTAGTAAATGAATTATCCATTTTCTCGTACCTTTGTTGCCTTTTGTGTTGCCTCAATCATGACCAGGCATGTGAGAGGACTGTAATGTCAATTAATAATGTCGTGCCCTTAAACCGCTCCTCATTATATGGATTGGAATCCGTGTCAGGTCACGTCAAGTCTTCTCCAGGAAAGGTTTTACCGGTTTGGCTCGAATTTCACAGTTTCTAACAAGTGTCCCGAGGTTGACTGCGGTGAAATTCCTCAAGGCCCTGAAATGTGGTAATCCAAACCTCATTGCTGGGTGTAATAAACTTTGGACTCACTGTAAGGGAACACTATTGTTAATCAGGAATACCCTGCAGTGATACCCACTGCTGGACTCATTTATCACCACGGCTGTAAACCTTGTGCTGCTGTGTGGTGTTAAACTTTGTCCTGGACGTGTTTGTCCACTGTTCTTCCACGCCCTTATGTAAGACGCAGTCCCCGTGGGTTTATAAAACAGTCACTCGCTTGTTCGCTCCGTGTTTACTTAGCGGAGAGACTTGAAGCCGCCCTGTCTACGACGGTGCCCTCTTACTTCCGCCATGCAGGCGCACGCTCCCAAATATAATCAAGATAGCGGAAAATGTCGGCGCTGAGGTCACTGGAGCCGAACAACTGTGTGTCTTAAGGTGACCGTATCAGTGCTGTGGACCCTGGCCAGCAGAGAATAGAGAATAGATAAGAGGAATAGATCTGTCTGCAGAATCTCCAGACACACCCAACCGTAATTATATCATTATGAGACCAAGGGATATTTCACTGCTGTCAACGGTTTGAAGATTTCCATGTCTCCATGTATTTTTTTGAACCTTTTTTTGTGATTTGAGTTGTCACAGTACTGGAATTTCTTAGATGATACTGATATTTTTAGGAGAGCTGTTCCTCTATGATTAATGGCTGATTCAAAAAGTCACTGTTGTGTGTGGAACAGCTCGTAATCCACCAACATATTCAGAATCAGTGCTTTTTCCTTTTTTTTTTTACCTCTTGAGCTCATGAAGTCAGACAAGCGATGAGTTTGAGGCTAAAATCCCTCATCTGACCTTTGGTGTAATGGGATAAATGTTTCAAGGGTGTGACTCTACACCACGTCTTTATTTTAGCCCACTTCCTTCACGTATACCTCCAGTAGTGTCCCTCAGTCACTAAATGTCCCGTTCAGGGTTTTACTTCAAGTTCTGCTGCTTCCATTTAAAACTCCGAGCGAGGGAGTGATCCCATTCTTCCCCGTTCAGCAGTCACCCAGGTACTGCACCCGCTGTGATTGTTCTGGATGTCTTTGAAGGCCCACAAACATCACGCTGTTCAACAGCACCTCTGAGCAACAACAACAACAACAGAGAATGACGCAGAACAGACACAATCGCTTTTGCAACAAGTCAGAAAATGTCTGAATGACAAGAAAGCAGAGAGAGAGAGAAAGGCAGAGGAGGGGAGAGAGGCATTGTTTGTGACCCCCCCTTCCCCACACACACACACACACACACACACACACACACACACACACACACCCCGAGCTGCTGTGCGCCCTAGCGCAGGTCAAACGGGACGTCAGACTAGGCTGTAATTTTGCAGAGAATGCATCTCCAGTCGGCCGCTGGACGGAGTTCTAAATGGGAGCTGGTTCACCACGGATCGGCTTCCAGGTATTTCACAAGGGAAGTTTGCAGATGGTTGAGGATCAAACCGTTATCGTCACGTCTCAGGAGAAGGTTTCCCGCTCGCGTGTCAACAGGGGATTGTGGCTTTTATTGTTTCTGGCTGGATTTCTGGGAAGGCTCAATATTTATTGGATGTGGACATGCCTCCTTTAGTCACGCCTCTCACTGATGTTAAATCCACGATGTATAGTCAGGCTTCGTCTATCTCGCCGCCCTCTCTGTGGAAACGGTGTCAACACTTTACGTCACATATCCGGATAGATACGAGGCAGCGTGGATGAGCCGTTTGGTTCCCTGTTGTTATTGTTTGAATTCGAAATGAGGTTTAACTGTAAAGTTCTTGTTGACGAAATCTTACAGTTGCCACGGTAACTTTAGTGGTATTACCTAAAGAATCCAGCAACAATACTGTTGCGATATAGAATACATTTAAAAAAAAGATTTTCTGCCTTCCTTTTCTAGAAAGATCCACTGTAAGTTGTGTTGAGGCCTTTGTGTGTGTGTGTGTGTGTGTGTGTTTATTTTACAATGTAAATAGCAATAATGAGTTTACGGCCTGCTGTGGACAAACACCATTTATCACATTACAAACATCAACAGCTAAAAGGCGGACTGGTGCAGGACCTTGGGTCAGTAGTGGAAGGGTGGCTCGAAGACGTAAACGCCCGTGTTTAACACGGTGTACCATCAGAGCGGGTGTAAAATGTCCCGGTGCACATGTGTGCGCCCTTCTCAATCTATAATAAATATGTCACAACATGTTTGTAATGAACACGGAGTCTGTTTAGGATGGATTAGAGTCTAGTTAGTTTGCCTAGACAACAACAGCACTGTGAGAATCACGGGTAATCTGATTATTGTAAATTACATCACAAGTAAAATATAGACTTCATCTCCCTCCAGAGTGTTTGTCAACCGAAGCTTGGCCATGGAGAAGATCAAGTGTTTTGGCTTCGACATGGATTATACTTTAGCGGGTAAGTTAACGAGTTTTTGCTTTTTGTTTTGTTTTTAACGTACGTTGGCCGATCGTAGTTTACGTGGTAAACGATCGGCCCTCCTGTTGTTACATTAATAATCTGACAAGTCCAAATGGGCAGGCGTCAGTGCGGTGTTGACAGCCGAACCAGGTCCATCTTGGATGCTAAAACGTTAAAAATAGCTCCCCGTTGTTGTGCTCGGGGCTGTAAATGGACGCGAAATATCCCGATGGCTTTTCCCCCCTCGTCACTTTCCTGCATGACTCGGCTGCACTCTTTTTGGCCTCTCTGTAAACTCTGGCACGTGTCTGAACCAGCAGGCCCCAGTGATTTGCTGGGTCTACCAGCGATGGCTCCCTCGAGGACGAGGATCAGCCGCGGCCCCACAAAGGTCCCCTCTCCCCAGTTTACAGCGCAGGCGATCTTACGGACGCTCAGCTGTTGACATGGCTCTCTTTACGGGATCCCATAACCAAGTGTTAATGTTTGTTAGAAGTGCTGCTATCACATATCCTTGGACGCCGTTCAGCCCGCGACCGCGGTTGTACTCTGGGGAGTCCTCAGTGGCGCAGTGGCCAACAGCAGGGTGTTAAACGCAGTTCAAACGCGCAAAGTGCTTAACGTATATATGTTTTTATGTTATTAATGTTTGACGACCTATGGATGGAACCGTCGTCAGTAAATGTGTCATTTGGGTCACATTTGTGAATGACATCATCGCCAGTGTCGTTGCCAGGATACGTGCTGGTGCCCATTTTTAATAGTTAATGGTATGATTGTCATTGAGAAAAAAAAAGGTTCTGCAAAGTTGGAACGGTCTCATTTATCAGGAGTTCAACACTTAAGAGTTCTAAACCAAACAGTTGGTTTCAGTGCTTTTGTCCTGTTTTGGTGATCAGCGTGGTTTGATTAGATCTGACCCAGATATCATCATCAAATTAAAGGTTATTTTTCCCTAATTCAATTGCTATTGTCGTGCAACGACACACAGCTTTTTCATTTTGCACATAATCATGTTGAAACTCGCCTTCGTTAAACTCCGGGGCCTTGATTAGCTGTGTCCTAGATTTGCAACAGATTTTTGGACAGACTGTTGACCTCCAGGCTCCGCTTGCATGTGACAAACGTTCCCATTTTTGCTCCTAATTTCGCTATCTCTGAATGTTTAATTTGGGCTCAGTGCTCTATTTGCATAGCCTCAAAGGTTGTTTACATTGTATACATTACAAAAGGCCTCAGTTGACCTGACCTTTGAACTGTGGACCACACACACCTCAGCCAGCGCTGCTGGTTTTCCGGTGACGTTTAAGTAAACAGCAATTTCCTCTTGCCTCAGTAACGACCACGTGCGTGTCCGTGCACACTGACAAGCTGAGAAACATGAGAACAGGTTTTATCACAGCCCCTAACCTGATATTCAGTTTGTAATACGCAACTCTTCAGTACAGTCGCTCGTAGTGTGGTGTTCTCTAAGGGAAAAGAAACAGGACATAGACTTGGATATCATGGATATTCATGGATGAATAGGCCCCTAATCAATACAGGAACGACCTTTTATTAGTGATGTTAAAAAACTTCGTCTAGCACAGCACACAGAGAAGAAGGAGTCTGTTTGTCCTTCGTTGTCTGTTGTCTGAACATCATCAGCCAATACGTCTCCCCCTCCAGGGGCCTCGCGTCACCCCTCTGCTGGTGCGCACAACAACACCGGGACATTCTCCGGTTTGTATTTATAACATGTGACACAGAGTTTTCCCAATGTCAGATGGCGAGATAATCCTCTGCCAGTCTTTTCTTAGCTGAGCATCGTCGGTAGTGTTTATTATCAGATCGCTGGCACCGTGCGTATCTGAGACGGGGGGCGGGGGTTCATCTGCTTCTGCCAGGCTCATTAGCTAACAAAGAAAGACCTATATAGAGCTGTTTAATAGACAATATAGATGCCACTGTTTTGGAGGTCATTGATGAATAGTTAGAATAGTTGATTCCTGCCTGTGGGGGTTTAGCTCTCTGACCTCGGGTCTTTTATTTCCAGTGTACAAGTCACCGGAGTACGAGTCCCTGGGGTTTGAGCTAACAGTGGAGCGCCTTGTTTCCATCGGATACCCTCAGGAGCTGCTCAGCTTTGTCTACGACCCGTCGTTCCCGACCAGGTAAGACGCATCATCTGTCATTTGAGAACTCTGATGTTTGTGCCGAGAGATGAAGGAAATCCAGGCAGTCACAGGTTCCCTCTGGTATTTCTTTGCTTCCGTCTTCAGGGGGCTGGTGTTTGACACCATGTATGGAAACCTCCTGAAGGTCGACGCCTACGGCAACATCCTGGTCTGTGTCCACGGATTCATTTTCCTCCGAGGGTGAGTTTTTTCCAGCGCTCTGTCCCCCGGGACGGACAGACCTTTGACCTCGGATTTCCACTGGTAGAAATATTGACCGCCGACTTTTGGTCGCATGTGGTTGCAGCTGTGTTTTTCTGACCACAGTCTGTGTCCTTTTTCTAGCCCTGAGATTCGTGAACGCTACCCCAACAAGTTCATCCAGAGAGATGATACAGAGCGGTTTCATATCTTGAACACACTCTTCAACCTGCCAGGTAGGGCCTTCGTCTTCATCTTAAATACCCAACAAGAAGGTTGAAGAGTCCCGTCGTGGCCGTTGACGCCGTCTCTGCTCCTCCACAGAGACCTACCTGTTCGCGTGCCTTGTAGATTTCTTCTCCAACTGTGACAGATACACAAGGTAAGACACAGTTTAGTCTGCTTTCTGTTGGATAACAAGGTTCTGGGCCTTGTTTGGTGGCACAAAGACATTCACGAGCCAAGCTGGGTCAAAATGAACCCGACAGAGTTGGAGGGTCTCAGGTAAATGATTAAAACTACCAATCAATTGACATTCCAGTGAAATGAAGAGCCTTTCCTGTAATAACATCGTATTAATCTACTAATTTGAGAAAGCATGAATACTGATCAGGGTGAGGGAGCTAAGAAATCATTCTTACTAAAAGATAAAAGTAATCATGATATAATGATTATTTAATCTCTTTAATTCTACCAAGTAGCCTGTAAATCTGTTGAGAATGTAATCTGGAATGGCTGCATGTCCTTTGTCCTCTGAAACCTGGTTGTTGGTCTTTTAGGGGGAGATTGCTTTCCTCTTTGGCTGGGGACCCCTCCAACAAGGGAAGGCTATCCCATATCAAAGCAAAAAAGCAAACAAAAAAAAGAAAAAAGAGAAAAGAACAAAAACAATTTAAAAACCTTCCGTAAAAATGTGGCCTCTCCGATGGCTGTGTGTCTCTCTGCTCCTCTCCTCCAGCTGTGAAACTGGCTTCAAGAACGGCGACCTCTTCATGTCCTATAAGAGCATGTTCCAGGATGTCCGTGACGCTGTCGACTGGGTCCACTTCAAGGTAACGCGCCCTTCCGTGCTTATGGCCCTGACAAACGGTGCCGATCCACACGGCATCTTAAGCACATTTATTTGAGTTCTTGTGAATAAATAATAAACCGATCTCACATACATGTCTCTGCATAAAGACCAGCAATCTTTATTCCAGCGTCCATGTGAGCAACGCGGTTTCAGCGTAAAAGCTAATCAGAGAAAGGACGCCGGGTTTACTCCGGCCTCGTGTTTAAACATTATTGAACGCTACTTGTGATCAGTGCTCACAGATAACTCAGTTAGACAGATACGGAGGACTTGAGTGTTGAATCTGAGCAGCATGTGAGCTGCAAAGGCCGCCATCATGTGCTGCTCACACGCCTGATGTTACAGGACCTTCACGCAGGCCGCTGACCTCTGTCTGCCCACTGGAACCATATTGTGAGGACAGACACCAGTGATTATGTAGGAGACGGGGGAGGAGGAGGACATGGTGGCGACTTTGAATGTTTTTAAATGGTTTGACTCATTAGAGATGATGTAATTGCAGGGAACTCTGAAGGAGAAGACTGTTGAAAACCTGGAGAAGTTTGTAGTTAAAGATGTAAGTAGTTTGTATTCAATGAAGGTGCTCCAGAGGCACTGGGAAAACACACACACACACACACACACACTGGGTTATAAAGCTTCTTGAAGCTTGTTTCTTTTATCTTTTTGTTCCCACCAGGGGAAGCTGCCTCTCCTCCTCAGCCGGATGAAAGAGGTTGCCAAGGTTTTCCTCGCCACCAACAGTGACTACAAATATACTGATGTGAGTATCGCCGCCGGCTCACGGTTCCAGCTCCAGGGTGAAAAAGTATGGGTGTAATAAAGATTTCAAATGGTAATTTGCGATGACCATACTTGTATTTTAGGTTTTCCGACCTGGAAACACTGTCATAAGTCCTAATTGTTGTTGTGTGCCTACAGAAAATCATGACCTACCTGTTCGACTTCCCCCATGGTCCAAAGGTAAAAAGCCGAAGCTTTAGGCAAACTTCAAACAAATCCGGTTTTCCAGTTTTCCGGCAACAGGTTCACTTTTCTGTGCCGTCCTCAGGCGGGGACCTCACACAGACCCTGGCAGTCCTACTTTGACCTGATCCTGGTGGACGCCAGGAAGCCGCTGTTCTTCGCAGAAGGAACAGTTCTGAGACAAGTTGACACAGTGAGTGTCCCCGCGGAACATTTCCAGGACTGAGAAAGAGGGATTTAAACTGTGGGGGAATATATGTGGCACACTTATGGACAAATGACACATATTAAAGGTTAATGGGGAAAATCTGGGATACTATGGAATCTGGTACGACCGTCACAGGGGTCACAGTGATGTAGCAGTTTGATGGGTGGAGTCAAAGCCTACTGGTCTCTGATGTCTCGCTAACTTTCCTCTTTTCAGACAACAGGACGGTTAAAAATAGGAACATATACGGGGCCTCTGCAGCATGGTTTAGTCTACTCCGGAGGTAAGACACCAGAATCCCCTCATCCATGTTCCTGGTTTTTATTGGATCTCTCTTTAATCAAGAACTATACCATCCCGCCAGGTTCTTCAGACATTGTGTGTGACCTGCTAGGCGCCAAGGGGAAGGACATAGTCTACATTGGGGACCATATTTTTGGAGACATCCTCAAGTCCAAGAAGCGTCAAGGCTGGAGGACATTCCTGGTCATACCCGAGCTGGCCCAGGAGCTGCACGTGTGGACTGATAAGAGCTGTGAGTCTTCAGACACGTGTAGATCTGTACATTCTCTATGGAACGCCTGCAGCGTGTTCTCTTCTGATGACCACCTTTAACTACCGTAGCTGCATGAGGAATCATTGGTCAGGAATTGCCTCATAAATCCCTGGGATTAGAACTCATAGTCATTAGAAAGTGCTCCACAGTGACGTTCTCGCCCTCTTCTGTTGCCCAGCTTTGTTCGAGGAGCTGCAGGGACTGGACATTTTCTTGGCTGAACTCTACAAGTAAGTTTGGACTCGTGGCGTATTTCTTTTTTGTTTGCGCTCCGCGGGGTCAGCAGGGTCGCCTGATAAGTGCACGTCACTGTTTCTATTTTAAGCCCGGCTGGATCGCTTCGGATCGGGCAGGATGGCCACCCCTTCGCCAACACTCCTCATTTTTTTCCCCTCCTTTTTTGTCCTCAGACATCTGGACAGCAGCAGCAACGAGAGGCCAGATATCAGCGCTCTCCAGAGCAGAGTCAAGGTATACGTCTGCCCGCGGGCGTGGCCTCACGCCTGGCGTGGTTGATCGTGCGTCAGCACAGTTAAATGTTAGCAGCTTACTTCCTTGCTCTCTTTATCTTCCAGAAAGTGACCCATGACATGGACATGTGCTACGGCATGATGGGCAGCCTTTTCCGCAGCGGCTCCAGACAGACCTTATTCGCCTCGCAGGTGATGCGCTACGCTGACCTGTACGCCGCTTCCTTCATCAACCTGCTGTACTACCCCTTCAGCTACCTCTTCAGGGCCGCCCACGTGCTGGTGAGCATCAAAGTAACAAAGCAGCTGCCTTCAGACGTCATTATTAACCTTTACTGCGGACCTGCAGACACTTCCTTTATCTCCAAACTGTCCTCATTTATTAATATCCAGTCTTCCATGTAGTTATTTCTGATGCAAGCTTCAGTGTTTTCAAGCCTTTTAGGCACAGCGGCATGCAAAAGTTTGGGCAACCCTGGCCAAAGTGTCTTATGCCTTTTGAAGATCCTTCCAGCTTCCACTGTTCAGAAACTATTGCATGCCGCTGTACATATGTTAAGTTGCAGGGTGGTTCAACCCACGTTTTGTCTCTTTTCCTCTGCAGATGCCCCACGAGTCAACGGTCGAACACATGCACGTGGACATTGACACAGAATCACCACTGGCCACGCGGAACCGCACCCTGTGCAGCGACTGCAAGGACCTGGATTGCAAACGCAACCAGCTGACGCGCTCGTTCAGCGAGATCAAACCCCCCAACCTCTTCCCCCAGACCCCCCAGGAGATCACTCACTGCCACGATGAGGACGACGATGAGGAGGAGAAGGAAAGGAAATGAGACGGAGTTGGAATCGAAGCCACGTTGCTGTTTCTCCCGTTCTTGTCGGCTCACTTCTCCCTGCTACTCATCTTTTAAGAGTGAGGCAGAGAGTGTCTGTGTGTGTGTGTGTGTGTGTGTGTGTGGGTGGGTGTGTGTGTGGGCGGGTGGGTGTGTGTATGGATCTCACACACCTACGCAAACCGCAGGTACAGTACATGAGGAAATTTTAAAGGACCAGTTCTGAGACGGGTCAATTTTACTCCTTTCATAATAATAATAATGATTCTAATCATATTTTTAGTTAATCAGTTTGATTTCTGTATCTTTATATCAGTACATGTCACACACACGCCCGCCCACACACGTACACACACTCGCAGAGGACTTTGAAGACCTGCTTCTCCATGAAGCGGGTGTCAGCTTGTCATGTTTACTGACCTCAAATAGGACTAGTAACTAGCAGATTGGTTCATCAGTCACACGGTATGCAAATTATTAACAAAAACTTCGAACCTATGTCAGAAAAACAGATGAATCAATTTTGCTTTGAATGCAACATGGGAACAATGTCTGCCTTTCTGTTGAGTCTCTGCGTGCGTTGTCCCGTCTGGAATGGTTTGGTACGCCTGCGTGTACAACTCTGAAGTACTGTGACAAAAGTATTTTGTACTACATAAAAGCACAGGAGCAGCCGAGCACAAACCGGCCGTTTACCGGCTGTTTTTTTGCGTTTGAGAGGGCATGTCGCGCTACAAGCAACTCCTGAACTGCCAAGCAACATTGAGGACAAAGACGCCATGGCAACCGCGAAATACATCAGTGTTTTAAAGCCACGTGCTCTTTTCTGTTATTAGATGAGGAATGTGTGAGTGGATCGTTATCGGCTGCGTACTGAAGGTCTACCTGGATTCAGTTTTTATTTTGTACACAGTCATTGAGTCGAGTTACCGTAGCGACGGTGTCTGACTGTGTACAGTATTGTTCTGCCAGGGCACTGAAATCTCCCAAATGTGCTTTGCAGGCCAGAAAGAGACTGGTGGAACCTTGAGCTGGAAACTTGAAGTACTTTTTATTTAGAGTAAGGACATAACTGAGGTTGTGCTCATCTGTGATTCCATCCATTTTTACATATTGTTATGTGGAAACATCCTGTTTATCCCTGGCTGAGGGTGTCTTCGGATTAGAGGAAATGAATGCTAAATATTCGGCTTGCAGAGAGACCGATACCCCCTCCCAAAAACAACGCCGCCTGGCATCTCAAAGGTGTCGAGTCGATGGGTTCGTGTCCCACGCCGCTACTATCTGGACGGGGGGGGGTAATCCTGCCGTCCACTGTCCGCGGCTGTGTAGCTGTGGCTGGACGAGGCGGACAGAGATGTGTTCGAAATGCAGAGAATTCCACTCTGGCTTCCTTCTTTTGTCTGTTTGTTCAGCAAAAAGACGGAGGTGTTGATTCTGCGGCAGCTGCAGAGGCCAGTCGGAGCTCGCCACCTCTATTTTCTTTGCACAGGGTGCATATGCATGTGGAAAGAACAACCATCTACATTCTGCCAGGGTAATGATTGTTGCTGGGTCTAAGAAAGCCTTCTTTTCTCTTCACTTTGGTTGTTTACATGTGGAAACACAATAAAACCTGCTAACCTGTAAAGAAGAAAAACTTAGAATGAAGCGATAAATTAGGGGAAATCTCCCGCTCCTTGTATCAATACTGAGAGGTTATTATTTTTCTAAGCTTTTGTTTTTCGATGGTTCTGGTTTACAAAACATGGTTAGATTAGCCTCCCTCCATATATTTCCTTTCCTTTTTTTTTTTTAAACAAAAGTGAATTTTATATTCTGTAGTAGAGCAGACGTCTGTGACTCTCATCCACTGAGACCCTGGTGAACAGATTCTAGTTGTGTTTTTTAAATCTGTGGTTGTGATGTTCCCAGTGCTCCAGAACTGTCAAAGCTGTCTTCTTTCTTATTCTAAACTACAGTTTTCTTTTGTTTTATGCATAAACAATGTTTTATTTGACATCAGAACCTACTTACAGACTGTACATTGAGGTAAATTGCAAAAAAAAAATATAATAAAGATAGTTTCTCATACTTTTGTTGTGCTGCTGTTTGTGTTCTGTCACCGTCTACCGACCGTCACCCTGCTGGTAAAAGGTTGGAGCCGCGTTTGCCTTCAGGAGTGCCTTAATCCTTCCTGGAAACCTTCAACAAGCTGTTGGAAACATTCCTCAGAGATTTGGTCCATGTTGACCTGACGGCAGCTGCTGCAGCTCTGTCGGCATCTATGATCACCTCATCCCAAAGCTGCTCTGTTGGATTGAGATCTGGTGACCATGGAGACCGCTGGAGTACAGGGAACCTACACCCCCACACCTAGACCTACACCCTCACACTTAGACCTACACCCACACCCCTAGACCTACACCCTCACACCTAGACCTACACCCACACACCTAGACCTACACCCCCACACCTAGACCTACACCCATGCCCACATGCCTAAGAGCCCTGAGTTGGACCTATAAAGTGGCAAGTCTAGATTCTCAGGACAGACTGTTGTAACCTGGATGCAACTGTTGTTCTGTGACTCCTCCTGTGGGGGATGAGGACCACTGCAGGATCAGATATTCTCTAATCCCCTCAGCAGAGTGTGTGGGTGTAGGTCTATGTGTGTGTGGGTGTAGGTCTAGGTGTGTGGGTGTAGGTCTAGGTGTGTAGGTCTAGGTTGTCAGTGCTATAAATTGGATGGTTACATCACTGGAATAGGAGCGTTAAGCAAAGACTGACCTGAGATCAATGTTTAAACATGCAAATTGTGTAAGTGTGTGTGTGTGTGTGTGGTGTGTGTGTGTGTGTTTGTGTGTAACTTTCACGTGACATTATCTGATGGTAGCTCACAGCTTCGGGGTCGTTACCTGCCACGGTGACCTTTGCCCCCGTGCAACAAAGGCCAAGAATGAGCTGCCAGATTATATGGATCCACACCAGTTTAGAAGGCTAAAGAGAGGCTATACTGGTTATAGTGGGAACGAGAGTATTAATGAACTGGTAATGGTGGGGAAGAGTCGGTTAATAGAGCTGTTATAGTGGGAAAGGGAGCAAAGATTTACTGGTTATGGTGAAGCAGAGGATAAATAGACTGGTTATAGTGGGACAGCGAGGATCATTGAATTGGTTATAGTGGGGACGGGGAATTAAAGGATTGGTTATAGAGAGACAACGAGTCACATTTAATGGTCATAGTGGGAGAGAAAGGATGGACTGCTTATAGTGGACGCCATAAATGGACTGGTTATAGTGGGACAGAGCAGATAAATGGACTGGTTATAGTGGGATGAGAGGCGATATGAACTGGTGAACAGAAGAGTGGTTGGTTACAGTGGGACCGAGGCTAAACTGGTTCCAGTGGAGAGAGAGAGGCTGGTCCACTTCAACGTGAACAGATAAACTGGTTCTGTGGACATCCTTCACCTGAGGTCAGCACAGAACCAACACGCTGTGTTGGGACCTGCTGGATGTGGTTTCATGACTCCTGACATGAGAAGAGCAGATATGAGAAGGGCAGAAAAGCCACCAGGATTTGAGAAGCAGCATATTGATCACAGCGACTCACCAGATGTCTGTTAATCATTCACTTTTTTTATTAACCCACCAGCTGGTGGAGGTACTGGGAATGTTCTCTTCAGGCAGGAGAGACATTATGGACAGCATATGGGTACAGTAGCAGCATTGGGAATAAAACACACATCTGCAAAGCATTCACATCCCGGGAGCATCAGAATCCCAGTTGAGTGACGGGCGGACAGAGACGGGTTAGTGTGTGTGCAGCGTAACCCTCCTGTTCCTGTGGGCGGCTTGGACATTTTGCTGTCACGTGCACAGTATAAACTGGAGTGATTGTCCCTGCGGAGCAGAGCGCGTCTGCTGCATAGGAGCACGTTAAAGTAAACAACAAACTACAGCGAGCACAAAACAACACAGACGGAACCCGTCCGTGGACTCGGGGCCGAGGAGGCCTCGCAACTGGACAGACGGCAGGGCCGGCCGTGCACGTGGAAACACTGACCACCAGTGGTTGCCAATAGCAACTGAATATATTCAAAGAAAGTCTTGGTTTGGCCTGTACAGTACGGTCGAGTTAGAGAACAGTCCTGGGAGTGAAATCATTAAAAACTACGCCACCAGAGGCACCAAGTAAAGATTATTCTACACTAAAACTCAAATGAACAAACAACAAACAATAAAAACTCGATCCTGCCTTAATGAGGTAAAGCAAAAAGGGTGAAAAGGGACTAAAGCAAAACAGAACAATAAAGGCTTCAGTTTGACATGACGGCTTATTTGCTCTCTTGTCAGCAGATTGATACCACTGTGTTAATTTATTGTCATGATACGTGGCGTTAGCCAAGAGACATTAGCTTTCTTTAGCATTAACGTGATATATCAAGTATTTGGAGTTTTTATACAGTGCTAAGCTAAGTGGCTAAGTGGCATTTAACACGAGTTTATAAGTGGTATCGAGTCTGAAGCTCCACAAGAATGCAAATTAGCACATTTCCCAAATGTCAAACTATTCTTTTATTGCATTCTCGTGAAACTGTGAAATAAATCAGCATGATCTAAGATCAAATCAAATCAATAAAAATAGTTCTCTTCAATAGCAGCTAGTGAAAATTTGTTTTTAAAAAATATATTTTACTCTAAATTAAGACACAACTGATAATAAAGGTTTTAAGATATATAGTATAAGATGCATCATTTCAGGAGCCAAAATGGATTAAACAGAGCCTCGTTCACATTCACCGCTGTCAACCCCTGGGCTAAAAACCCAAAACCTTCTCCACAAACACACACGCTCGCGCACGCACAAACACACACACGCGGACAAGGAGCGCATGAACACAGGTGTGTGTGTGTCAGTGTCACTCACAGGTAAGTTTTCAGGCCAACTCTTCGGATGCTCGTCGCGCTCCATGAGGTCATTAATACTGTGCAATTATCAAGAGGTCATTAATACATGAGGTCATTAATACTGTGCAATTATTAAGTGTGATTTTGCAAAAAAAAAAAATGCCCAAAAAAAGGGGGGAACAAAGGGAGAAGTATTAGCAGAGGCACTAGTGCTGCGTTGGCACTTTCACACAAACACGCATCCCCACTCCCACATGAGCACAGTGGACGTTGCGTTTGAGGTCAAAGACACAGATACGTGTAAAAGGCAGCGAGGACAGTTTTGCACGCGGATGGCTGCAGTTTAGGATTTCAAACAAAATATTCGTACAGTACATACATACAAACAACATCCGTCAATTCACAAAATAGTGATTTCTTTTTTCGCTGGAATCGACAATCATCGCTTAAATAACTGCAGTTTATTGCACTTTGTTAAAATAATTGACTATGTGATTTCTCTTAAAGGCAATAGTGTGATTTTTTTTAAGGTGAAAAAGGTAAGGTACCATAAGTCTGATTTAAGATAATAGTAAAAATAACAGGATCTGTAATATACATGTATAAGACCCTCACCTCCCTGTACACGTGAATGGATGTTCATTCCATATATGTAGCATATCCTTTTTAATATGACACCTGTTACTCAGAACACACAGCTGTGTACACATGCTCAATGGATACTTATATTAAAATGCTGGTCATATCATGTCTCCATACATACATATATATACAGACAATATTATAAAATAAATAAATACAGGAAAACATTCTTGGTTCGTGGTTTAGCGGTTTTGCTTTCAAAGTGTTTTTGGTGCAGTCTTTGTCCAACCATTGTTTTCTGCATGTGTGGGTTTTAATGTATGGAAGATGTACAGGATGGGGGGGCTTGTATAAGTGTGTGTGGGTGTGTGTGTGTATTTAAATATGTGTTTGTGTGCAAAAGTCCAGTGTAGAAAAGGGGGACCAAAGTCTTTGGCCTGAGGAGAGAGTTGAGTTATATCTGTGTGTGTGTGTGTGTGTTTCAATGTGTGTGTGTGTGTGGAGAGAGGGCCACAAGGTGTGTGTACACTCTGTTGCTGTGATTAAACTGTCAAATTGTCCCAAATAAAAAGGAAGCTCAGTGGCGAGTATGGTCCAAGTGCGCCCCCTGTCGGGGCGTGTGTGGATGGGGGTGACGTAGCACCAGTCTTCCCCGCTGCCCCTCCATGGGGGACTCTGACAGACCGACTCACTAACTTACCCACTCAGGGGCTTTGGGCAGAACCCCCACCACCCCTGCACCCACCTCCCCACATTCCCTCATCTCTTTCTTCCCCACCGCTCCGTGCGCGTCCATGAGACTGGGTGGAGGTGTTGTTCTCCCCTCGGCTTGGGCAGGGGGTTGTTTTAGGGGGAGGAGGGTGGGGGTTAGATGGGTCCCTCATTGTGGGTGCTGTGGTTGCTCCTGCTGAGACCCACACAGTTCTGCTGCTGGTTGAGCATGTGGGAGGTTTCGTTGAGCACCACCACGGCACAGTCGGGGTTGCCGCCGGCGGTGCTGGTCACGCTGGTGAAGACCACAGAGGTCTCCACAGCGTCGTGGAGTTCAGTTAGTTCACTCTTAGTGACCTCGCTGTCTGTGGTCTGCGACGATTTGTCCATCTGCGACGCCATGACGGCGTTATGGTACTGCTGCCGAGTGATCTGGAAGACAGGAAACTGGCTTCAGGTCCAGTAAGGAAACGGGTGTTGAGACTGGAAACGGACAGTAGGTGGCGATGTCGCTGCATCGGGCGCCTCGTGTAGAGGCTGAACCCTCATCATCCAGGGGGCATCCCAGCTCAGTGGATGAGGGGCAGGAGTACACCCCAGGCAGGGTGGGACACATGCATCACACACTCACATGCACTTACACCTCATCACCCTAAATATTGATGCAGACTACACCTGCACCAAAAAATGGGTAAACACAACCACAGAACTAGCATGTTAGCATGGTGACCCTTCTGACCCCTGTAAAGCGCACAATAAATGTAACAGTACTCAAGCCTTTAGTTTATCTGGCTGCAAACTCCAGGTTACTATAGAAACAAGGTGCCCACGGAGGAGAAGGACCCACCTCGATGTTTATATAAATATATGGCAGACTTATGTCGTGCTTACGGACTCACCTTAATGAACTGCAGGTCTGAGCACGCTCTGACTGAGTAATCGGGTACGTAGCCCTGCAAGAAGGAGTTGAGCTGGTTGTTGTTGCTGCCCAGAGTTTGGCTGATGGCGTCGGTGCGATTGCTCCTGTTCAGGGTGTCTGATAGGTTGAGGTCAAAAGGCCACGGAGAAGATTTATTCTCTGTTAAGGAGGTGAGAGATTAATCAAAACTCTCTGCTGACAGGCAACAGCACTAGCACGCTGAGGCTAAATTGTAAAAGGATGCTACATGTGATGGGGTTAGTATTTTGTTAATGTTGCTCACAACTGTATCTGTATCTGCTTTAGTGATGCAATAATCCCCCAAAAGTCTCCAAAAGTCCTGCAGGGAGTGAGTTTTTGATGTATTTCGCACATTTCTACAGTGCTGCTCTGACTCATAATGAGCTGCTTAACAGCTTCATCAGCACTTAGGAAGCTTAGTGACATTTTTCAAAGTCAAGTGTAACATATTAGCACAGCTGCTTGCTGTGATGATTGGAAATCTAATTTGGACATACTCTAAGTCTTTAACCCCTGACGACCCAAAATAAGAGGCGTGCAGGTATTTTGTTTCCTCGCACACTCACTCCTGTTGTGATGGACATCAAAATCCTACCAGATGATTCAAATTAAGGTGAAATATTTCTGCTTTTTTTCTGACTGAAGAGGGACACTGCTCCCCGTCTCGGGTCTCTGAGACGTCCTTGTCCTGTCCAAAGGCTGCCATAGTGAGCCAAAAGTCACAGCTCCACAGGGTCGACTGGATAATCAGGATTCAACCAGTAACTAGGATTACATCACAGTCCCGGAGGTTTAATTGGTTCAGGGTCATGTCCACCCCCCTGGACGCAGGGTTAAGGTGAGGGGAACTTCACCCTGGCAGGTGGGGCGGTGGTCTCCACTGACGGGGCTTCTTTGTAGGTGCTACCTTAGAGGACTTAAAGTGCCTTTTATTTTTGTATTTTAATTAAAGCCAGATTATGTTTTCCACTTCTTAGACGAGCCCAGTGAAAATCACACACAATGACCAATGCTAATGCTACAGCGCCAACTGGAATGTATGTAATCCTATAAAAGAATATGTGTGTGTGAGCGCACGTGTGTGTGTGTGTGTGTGTGTGTGTGTGTGTGTGTAGACCAAAGGCATGGCATGTGGAGCTTAGGACTCTACTCTTGAGGGCACAATACAGAAAACAATGGTGTGTCAACAACACACATCCTTCAGACACACACACACACACACAAAAGATGATGGCGTGTGCACTGTAGGTCACTGTTAAACCTTTTTTCAATAGTGTGTGTGGACCTCTGAGTACGTGTGTCTGCACACGTGAACATGTGTGTGTTTCTATGAGCACTCGGGGGTGTCCAGCAGGGGGCTTTGGCTGTAGGTCTTGTTTATGTAGCCAGAAGGTTAAAGGTTAGAGGCGAAGGGGGTGGAGCCTGGTCTGCTTTGGGGCCTCTAAAGTCTCCAACACCATTCAGTCACTTGACTAATGGCTGGGGGGTGTTAACTCTAAATTTGAATCTGTTTTCCACCCCCCACACAGAAATGTACAGTAACGCAATGCAGCATCTTCTCCTTGAGGCCATTTTGCTGATTCCATGTGTGAACTAGTGATTTTAGTGAGGTGTTAGTCGTAAAGAAGGTTGTGTGTGTTGACAGAAAAGGCTACTGTACCAGGAGATCCCGCTAGTGATTCAGACCGACTGACCATGTGCAACAGGGAGCGCGGCACTTTTGGGGGGAGGGGGGGATGGGGAACACAAAAGATAAGAACAAAAGAAGGAAAAGATGTCAAAATCAAGGAAAAAGCAAACCAATGTACACAAATCAAAAACATGGACACCCGAAATCGACGTGAATCGAGTGTAAGTCCCAGGTGCTGTTCTCCAATTCCACCACTAGGTGTCTCTCAAATCCCACAACCCATGAGTGGAACGGCTGGTTCTGTAGTTTATGAATGAACCGGGAGGGCAGCAGCAATCCATGATGATGTCACCTTCAGCTATTAACATTTAAACAAGATTCCCCCCAGGAAATTTAGTCAGAGCACCTGACACGTACCCGACATGTTCAAGCCTGGGGGGGAGTCAGGTGCATCTTATATTCTGCCCACGCACCTTCCCGTCACCCGTTGTCCCATTTAAACCCAGCGTGTGTGAGGTTTTTACCTGAGGAGGCTGTCAGCGCCATCATCCCGTAGAAGGAGAACGGTCCCGCCTCGAACTTTATCCCCTCTTTTCCCGCTTCCACCTCCACTCTCCCCTGTGATGATGAGATCCGCAGAGCGCCAACGGCGTTGAGGATGAAACACGCTACTAAAAACCTTCACCCATCACTCTGACATTCCCGGCCACAGGTGCGCCCCTCCACATTAGCGCTCTTCCTCTTTCTTTTCCGAATAAGTCTCCTCCCCAAACCCCATCTGACGTTTGTCCCGATTAGACGCCATCTGCTCTAAAACACACTAATTTAGAAGGTTTACAGCAGGAGGAACGCCATCAAATATAAAACATTGATCTCTATCAATGACATTGAAATTAGCACAGTCAACACAGTCGTATAAACTTTCCTACACCGCCTAGTTTCCACTCTGCTGTTGTATTTCTGTCTTTTGTCGGACATCTATGAGCTGTTTATCTGGGCTGTCAGTTTTCAGCTCCAGATCTTTGATTCCTGCACCCTCAAATGTTTTTTGTCCCCTCAGGTTACGTCAGATTCCAGGTTTTCGTGGGTGTGACATTTACCGCTAAAGGTAAAGCTAGAATGGATCCACACACCTGTAGAATGAGAATGAAATAATCCACCGCCTTGTTCCTGTTGAAGAGGTAGTGACTCCCGGCGTTCCTGTTCTTCTCGTTGTACATCAGCTCCTGGATGACATTGGGATGCTTCAGCAGGCGCAGCAGAATCTTTTCGGACACGTGAGGTGGAGCAAACACCTCCACCTCTGAAGACACGGAGAGGGGAGGAGTCAATGTTGGACCGTTAATGTCTCCTTATTACGTAATAGCTTTAATATCGCATTCAAATCCTTTCTTCTTTACCTTACAACCGCCTTGATATAATTAGCGATATTTTAATAATAAACAATAACTGGCTAGTTTGGCCCCAAAATTAGCCAATCTGCTTTGTCAACTCAGTGGCAGTGATATGTATCAGCATGCTGCTGGCTCCACCACCAGGAACTAAACTCACTAATAGCCTTTAGAGGAACTTAATCAATGCTTAGCTGCTAGGTCAAAGTTCTAAAGCAAATCTGCACAGAGGCTCTCATCCACTGCAGCTGTAGTAGGACTTAGATGTTGTGCAGCCTGCTCAGAAATCCATTTCCCAAGGGAAAGCGGGTGAAATATTTCACATTTTACACGATGCTATGCTGACTTGTGTGAGAAACCCAATAATAGGCCAAAAAATGCTGCATGTGATGTCACCGAGGAATGAGTGTAAGCAAACAGGGTGTTGTTTTTAAAGCTGTGAGCTAAGACATGTAACCTGCGGCGCATGACATGCAAGCAAATAGACGGCTGCATTTTCTTTAGTACACAGTCAGCACAGACATCCCATGCCGCACTGCAAGAGCCCTTCTCCCTCTACACACACACACACACACACACACACACACACACAAAACCCATTCCTTCACATACAACACAAACAACAGATACCCATTCAACACACATACGCACTCCTCCCTTTACCCTCAAAGCCTGTACAGGCACACACACACACACACACACACACACACATGGACACACACACACACAGACACACACACACATGCATGCACAGTTTCTCCGCAGCGAGGGGCTGAGAGCACACTAGGGGAAGTCAAGCAGCAACACAGCCCACTTGCCTGTTGCTAGGAAACGCAGGGTAGCCAGCAGAAGCTGAGGTGATATTTTAACCTTCATTTCATTAGGCTTGAAAGCTGAGAAATCCTGCTTCCTTTCCCGATGGGTGATTTTCTTTTTGGTCTTGTTGTCCGCTGCGGAGGAAAAAACAAACAAACAAAAATGAAAGTGAAACACGAGACGACCTTTTTTTCTGAAGAGAACCTGAAGGGCGACTCCAGACGCTTCACTGACAATGACGGAGTCCCGCAGGGTCACAAGGTGACTAAACTTGAGTTACCCAAGGCTTATTGCTTTTTCCAGAAACGTAGCCGTGGTGTTCTTCTTAGAACTAAAAGAGAGCTATAGGGGGCTATGTTGTTAGCTTAGCACATTCTTAGCATTGCTTAAAGCCATATGCATTAGTGAACCCGAGGTCGGCAGAACTTTATTGACACTATTAGAGCTTTTATTAGGAACAATTGGTCTTTTTAATATACTTAATAATACAGAAAATAATCTATTATTTCGTAAGTGGAAAAGTTCATTCATTAAAACTTGTGTTCAGAGCTAGTTTTCATTGTGGCTGAGCAGCTTTAATCTGTATCTGTGACATTTCAACCCGCCAAGATGGTCGCAGCACCAGAACTTACTGTACATGTCCGTCTCATCCAGGATCTCTGACTTGATGAGTTCTTCGATCACGTCCTCCAGGGTGACGATGCCCAGAACTTCGTAGAAAGGGTCTCCCTTGCATTCGTTATTCACCCTCTGAACAATGGCCAGGTGGGATTTTCCTACCAACACAGGAAGCACAAGCAGACAAATGTGGTAAGAGTGAGGGAATTAAACTTCAT
The DNA here is from genome assembly GCF_003711565.1 of Takifugu flavidus. Classification (NCBI taxonomy): domain Eukaryota; kingdom Metazoa; phylum Chordata; class Actinopteri; order Tetraodontiformes; family Tetraodontidae; genus Takifugu; species Takifugu flavidus. The sequence goes on from NC_079525.1 coordinate 1,629,393, forward strand.
ATCCCCTTTTCCACCAGTATTCCCAGTCTATTAGGAAGGATTCCTTTACCTTGGTTAAAAAAACAACTTTTTTTAAGCCTACAACAAATGTAGCACATTTTACCGAAGAAGACTCAAAAAGCCAAATAAAAGTCGGCCAGTCAATGTCATCCCGTTAGCCCGGGCGCCATCACGACCACCGCCTCTGCGTTCCCAGGACCCTCCTGCGAACTTAAAGATCAAAATGAGAAACGAACCGCCATGTGTATGTAGAGAATCCTGTCAAGCAAAATGCTAAACAAATTCTTTGCCTTTTCTCAGCTTGCGATCATTTAAAAGGAATTTTCCAGAGGCCCGGGCTAATATTAGCCCCTGCAAAATGAAGTTTCCATTCCACCCTGGCGATATTCTCACCGAGCGCAGACCGGCCGAAACCTCCGCTGCCCAATCACATTTTCTCACAATGGGACGTTTCTGCGTGCAGATGCTGCACACCTGGGTGTGAAGGAACCAGCGAGTGCACGTGAGCACCGCTGTTACACCGCTGGGTCGGCGCTGTGATGCTGTTTCAGCGCAGGTATTTGATGCAGCATCAATGGGTTTAATGAGTTAAATCCTCCAGAAAGTTCGACTGCTGCGGTTCAGCAGCACGAACTGACACTGAGCTGGGAAAAGATGAGCTGAGATCACTTCACATATAACGGGAGGTGATAGTCGCGTTTTCCTCTGGGCAGCAGAGCAATCATGTTCTTATTAATTAGCATATCTGTGTTCATGAGCGCTAACATGCTAATCAGGCCTTCGAAGACCTCGAGCAGACTCTGAACTGCCCAGACAGAGGCCAGCAAAGCACGGGGAACCAGATCAATGTCCGCTAGTTTTCTTGAAAGGAACCCGCTTTCTAAACAAAAATAATCCCGCCGTCACCTGTTACACCTGTTACCTATATGAACCAGAGGTCTGTCGCCATCTGAGGTCTGGAGGATTTAAGTTCCCACCAATTAGCACTCAAAAGCTTCTTTTATTCATGTATCCTGAGGGTTTTATTCATAGTTATCTGGTGGCTTACCTCTTGCCGTCGCCCCCATATTGCAAGTATGACCAGTTCAGTCGTATCAAAGTTACGAGAACAAGAACACACAGAAGACGCGGACCAACCTCTAACCCTTTGTGTGACCCAGGTGATAAGAGATGAGGACACGGCTGCCATAAAGAACTGCATCTTGCAACGGTCCATGTGGTAACTTTCCATTAACCACGTGGAACGTCGTAACGTTGCGCCAATTCTGTACCTGGCAGCTTATAGTTAATACACATTTTGATTAAAAATTCTTCCGGTTAAGGACAGACTTTTAACCTTTATGTGACCCGAATGGAGGGATAAGAGATAGAAGATATGGCAGAAAAGTGAGTAGAGCGTGAGTAGAGGCCGCCGGGGTCACAAGGCCTTTATTATTTTACCATTTTACCACGTTCTAAACGGACATGCAGCTACACCTGCGTTGCTGTGCGGCTTAGTTTGGCCACAACCGATGCAAAAGGTCAAAAATCTAAATTTGGTACCTCAAAAACACACAAGACGGCTATTAAAATGTGTGCAATTAGCCTCTTTGTTCAACCGTTAGCAGTCCATTTATCCTCTCTGTCCATTAAACCTCTATGTCCCTAAGCCTTTTTAGCATATGCTGACAGATACACATCCTTGTACTTCTATCTTTGTGAGGACTTTCATAGGCATAACGCATTATTCATCCCTAAGCCTTAGCCTAAGCATAACAACCAAACGCTAACCTAAACCCAATGTTGGGTCTCACACACACACACACACACACACACATTTAGACTGTGTTGTCTCACTGTCCCACAAGATGAGTGCATATTTTCCAGTTTCCTACAAATCAACAATACCACTTGGGGCAGGAAGAGAGGTGTCTGTCTTCCATAAACAACGGCAGCGTGTGTGTTCGCTGCGTGTTTGCTGCCATTGCGGCACCGGGTGTTGTGAGGAGTGACGGCAGGTAAAGAGAGAAGGCTGCTGACGGTACGGAGTCTGAGACACTCCGGCCTCCTCTCTGTCGTCTACTCTGCCTTCAACGGTCAGCCTATATCCAAATGTGTGTGTGTGTGTGTCTGTCATGCACATATCTGTAATCCAAAGCCTGAGAAACTTCCATCGGGCCTTCAGAGACTGTGTGCTCTCTTTCACCATTCCCAGCTTATTTATGGAATGCAGCTTTGTCATAATTTTCCATAGCACGATTTCCCCCTATAAATAGGCCCGTAAGGCACATTGAGCTGGAGTGGGAGGATGAGGGGTCTGTTGTGGAGGCTCATCTCTACCCGCCTCCCCACGCTGCAGTCCCTTCCATCCCATTTCTTCGATGGGAACCCATCTTGGGAGCAGCCTTTCTTCTAAATCTAACCCCACCGACTTTCCAGCCATTCTGACCCATTTTTCCGTTGACATGGTCAAAACGAGGAGGGAAGCATCAGCTAAAGTCAACGTCTTAGGCAGCACTATCTGGAGACATAAATGGAATGTCTGTCTGTCTGTCTGTGTTTATAAGTGGCTGCATTTCCCCCACGAGTAAATTAGACCACAGAGATAAACTGGATACTTTGGGAGAAGCTTATAATATCAGTACTGGGACCAGTTCAACTTCAGACATTTCCAGCGGAGGTGTAGCTGCGGCTCTGGGGAGATTTGGTGAAACTCTGAGGAAATCCTACAGCTGACGTCATAATTTGGGTTTTAAAGGATTCGTACTTTTCATTTAGTTACAAGTGGACAAGGGTTTGATCACCTTCAGCTGTTAATGGGCCTTAATTTCTATGTGAACAGTTAAGCTGTGGAGTGCAGCGAGAAAAATCCACAACCGGCTCAGATCTAGAATCGATCACATTTAATCGTAAAGTTCTTCAGTGAGTTAGCGTTGAAACCTGTTTCTACATGTATTAACATCAAAATGAGTATCGTAATTACTGTCTCACTGTCTGTGAAACAAATAAATAAGGTGACCTGACTTGATATTTACAGTCCTACGTAAATAGGACTAATTTACGTCTCAACCATAAAGGTCTTAGATGTATGTAAATTGATCATTACAGCCTGTAACTCCAATGTTGACAACAATGAGCAAAAAAAGGGAATTATGATCTATTTATTACTCAAATGATGCATCTAGCAGTGGTCAAAAGTGGGTTAGCGTGACTGTCAGAGGTGTTGCTGTGTTGCTAGCTGTTATATGTGTTGCTAGCTGTTATATGTGCTGAGCGTTCTGGCACTTGAAAACACGCCGCGCTTGTGTTATTGGTGCGCTCACCATTCAGCAGTGGCGACAGAGCAGCACCTGACCGCGGGCTCATTCATCTCTCCTCACTGCTCTCCCATTGAAGCCTCTCCTTATGACTGAGGCCCAAAGGAATCTCCACCCAGGGGACCTTTCAACAACAAACGTAGCCAGCTATGACAGCAAGCTGCTTCTCTGAATGAACAACAATTTCCTTCCAGCAGGGTGCGTGCGTGTGCGTGTCTGCGCTGGGCTGCATATGTGTGCCCTGGAACACCACCGGTTAGTAGCAGCAGCGTGATCTTGTGACCAAGGCCCCTTAATTACGGTTAGGAGAGGAGGGCAGACCTCATTTCTCGGCAATAACACCGTTTCTCCGCATTTTCTGTTTCGGTGGGCGGGAAAGCCGGGCTAAGAAACGACACAAGAGTGACTCAACTTGAAACCACCCAGAGGTGATGGGGAGGGGGGGGGGGGACACAATCTGAGACTCAATTATTATGGCTTCGGCATAAGGCGTTAATGACGAGCGTTTAGAGGCTGCTCAGTCGTCTCAGGACAACTTCATTAGGTGTGACACTGCTGTAGCCTTAGCCATCACCATGACAACCGTAAACCTTCAGTGTTCATTGAATAGCAATTTTTTGAGACTCTTAACAGGTTTCAGGTAATAAAAGATCAAGATTCATCTCCCTGAGTGTGTTCCCTTCATCCTCGCTCACCTGACACCATTTGATCATCCTTCCCTTCTGTACCAGATCATCTTGCCACCTTTTTTCTGGACATTTTACATCACCTCAATTGTGGGATGGAAGCTGATCCTCCCCTCCCACTGATCCTGTCTTACCCTTTCTTGATCACTTTATCCCTTTCGGGGTCATGGGGAGGGAGCTGGAGACTATCCCAGCTGCATATGGGAGCTCACTGCGGGGCCCGTGTGAGCATTTGGGGGTTCGGAACCTTGGCTCAAGGGTACTCTGACGGTGTTCTGGACCCTGTTACCAGAACCCCTCCAACGCTTTGTCCACACCGGGGCTTGAACCAGAAACCCTTCGTTTCCCAGCCTCCCCTACAGACCGATAAATACTTTTAACTACAACAATACATGTAAAGTAATGAATAAAAAAGTAAATATCGTAAGACATTTTTCATTGTGTCAAATTTCCGTTAATTTCTTTACCATCTATTACATTTTCTCATTTCAGCCATAGTGGTAACACTTAACAAATTATTGCTTTACTAACAGGCATATTAGCAGCATATTGACGCTTCATTATTCACTACAAAGCACCTTTGTGACCTCTTTCTGCATGTAGATAATTGTGAATATGTGTTCCCTAATCTAAAGTGTTCCCTAAGAGGGTGTTAGGAGTTGCCGATCTTCAGGAAATCGGTCAATCTGGCAGCAAATAACTAAAGAAATATGTATAATGAGCAGCAGGGGAAGGAAGGAGTCTCGTGTGTTTTGCTGGTTGTTCACAGCTACACACTGTTCCATGTCTAACCTGAAAACGGGATTCTGTACCAGCGCAACGCTCACGTCGTCCTCATTAACTGTTTATCTCCCTCAGCGTTCCATCACTTCCAAACTGTTTGATTGGATTCTTCCCTTATGACACAGAAAGCCAAAACGATTTAATCACCTGAAAACACACAATTTTGGCACACAGCACTCAGGGATTTAAAACTCATAATTAACCTCAATAAAAACAATTAGCCCAAGTGAAATCCTTAAAGCTAGAATGAGCTAAGTACTCAATAAAAAGCTCCCATGCTTTGTGCAATAAGCTTTGAGAATCTGGACGGCAGCGGGGAAAACTGCATTGGGTGTTATTTATTTATGATCTGACTTTAGCAGGCGGGATCGTCAGCAGACATCAGCACCTTAACTGGGACATATTAGCATCGATAACAGCGCTGAGCTGGTGTTGGGCAGCAATGCTTCACCCAAGTTATCCCACGTCAGGAAGTTTCTTCCCTTCAGTCTTCACTGATTTCACTACGAGGAATCCTAGATCTCGTTGTCCGGCTTCCGTTTGGCAGGTTAGGAGTCTCACCTGTGCAAGAAGCAACCCCAGAAATCCTCAGCCACGGTCTTTCCCTGTCTTAATCCTGTCAGCCGCTCCATGTACAAACCATCTGCAATCTGACTGTCAGCATGACTATAAAATGTCATCAGGAATTCTATCCCTTTCGACCTTTTTGTAGAACGAGCATGAACCCTGAATTGGAAAAAACGAGGTCCGAGAAAGGTCACAACAGCACAGGTACGGGTCCAAGTAGCATAATTAGCGATCTGTTGAACATAAGCAGGTTCTCGGTACAAAAAGGAGTAAATCTCCCTCAGCGGAGTCACTATTCTATAGTATTGGACCGTCACCGCACAGCAGAACAGCCAGGTCTCCATCTGTGGACGGGGTTAAGGCTCTGAGTGTGGATCTGGGTTGTTTGGAGGGTCAGCTGGAGCGGTGGCAGAGGCCTGCGGAGTGCAGACTGAAGTGAGGCCCTACTAGCAGTTTCCCCACTTCTTGTTGGGAGAGAGGGGAAATGTGCAGGAATACTAAGTGAACCGAATGACCTTAAAACGCATCTCTGCACCGAGGACGACTCTGGGAGGAAGATCCGATTGGAAACGGGCTGAAAATGCATCATGAAAACCCACTTTACAGTACAAAGACGGTGGTCCAACAGTCCCAGCTGCACTGACATACAAGAAAGAAAAGGAATCGTGACTGTGGAGCGCACGGGCTCAAATATAGTCCCCTGAACCTTAAAGACTAAAATGTTACTTTTGCGGAACAGATTTTCACCGGGAAAAAAGAGGAGACGCTCCGCTGTAGTGGTATAAAAGAAGGTTCCAAAAAGTGCTGGTGTTTTCCGGGCCTGTGAAGGACCCGTCTTGTGCTTTTCCGCCTGCCAGTAAATGGGGGAGTGGGACAGTGTGCCCGGCGTTATCAATGAAGCCAGCCTTTGGCTCGCTAAAAAGTGCAGTTTGGAAGGCATCCACGGCGGAGCCTTGGGCCTGGAGGTTTGTGTCGTTCGTAATTTATAACACTGAGGGAAACAGGCGAGAGGACAATATGGAGAGTAGAGGAGAGGGGGGGGAATGTGGGAGAAGGGGGATGGGACAGGCTGCACAAGCAAGTGGCTCTGCTTCTGCAAGTGTGCTGTGCAGAGTCCGGTTGGGAGGGCTTTCTGACCCGGTCTGAAGAACCAGAATCTACTTTTTTCCTCTTTCATTCCACCCCGAGTCTGTTATTTATGAAAAAAAAGGGGAATGTTCCGTCGAGATTAACAGCTGAATCGGTGTGAGAGATTGTTAGAAACGGGGATGATTTGCACAGTCAGCTGAATATTTCAACCCGAATCATTAAGCTCACCGCACAGCAGCACTAATAGCAGTAATTTCCCTTCATATCATGAGAATGACATCATGCACAACACCCAAACGACCACGATGATATCTTAAATACAAAGCTGCACTCAAAACAAGCAGGACATGGACAAAATTAGGACTCTGAGACTTCGAAACGCGCACAAGGAATTCTGAATAACAAGTGCAGTTTTAAATTAACGGCGCTCACTTTGCATCCAATGAAACGCGGGAGACAAATGAAATATTAACATTTATTAGAAAAATATTCAGCGTTAAGCATTAGTTTGCTGTTGCGCTAATAGCTTTGATCATAACTGCCATAAAGTCTTGATAATCTGTTACCACGTTGGCCCTTCCAAAAGAAACAAAATACACACACACACACACACACACACAGGTCTGTTTTGGGAAACAGCTTATTAAAAAGAACGTGGGGGTGGTTGCATTCTGGATTGCGTAATCCCGAATTTTCCTCAGCAGTGCATGACTACAGATCCCTGGTAACATGTGCAGGAAACAGATTCAGCTCCTTAATTACATCCACCACACAAAAACCAGCAAAGCCTTTTGTCCAGCGAACACTAACGTGATGCTAACCGCCATAAAACGCCTACAGCATATTTGCATCTGCCCAGATGAAGTAAATTAAACCCACAGATTAGCGATAACGTCCGATATCATCTTTATTTTTACGACCAAGGAAGGATAAAGTAATAAAGGATCAATGCTACTGTACATGCTGTGCAATCTATGTATGAAAGTTTAGCGCTATGAACATGATTAAGCTGCGTTTCTCACGTTAAAGGCGTATTGCAGGGAGCCCAGTGGAAAACAGGTGTAAAGCAAAAGTCATAATGCCAGATCAGACGGGCTTGGGGAGTGCGCTGCGCCTAGATTTACACTCCTCGGCTGTTGTGCTAATCGGATCTTAAAAGCCTACACCCCATGTTGTACCAGAATCTGAAGAATGTAGGCCAATTCTTTTAACACAACAAACTTGGAGTTCAACCCAGAGCATATCTCTGTCACCAAAAGTCAGTCAGACGACTCACCAAGTGAACTTCACAGACGCTCGGCCGCACAGGTGCTTCCGGTCGATGATGCTCACCCCCACATCCAGTCCAAATCTGGCAGTGTACAACGCCCCGCCAGGCAGCATAATCGATCGGACAATTCACATTTGTGCTTATCTGCTGTAGCTGAGGCCTATGCTGTTTTTATTTGGTTCAAATGTTCAGACACATTGACCGAAGATGAGCAGCATTGTCTCGGTAGGTCACGTGATGAAGACTGAAACAGGAAATGGTGCATCTAAAGTTTTCAGAAGGTCAGCTACGTCATACAGGTAGCTCACAGAAGCTAACTGGGCTGTAAAACTCTTACTGACCACGATGACTTCAACAGCTCTGACCAGCAAACGCTGGATCAACCCTGGCAACAGACGTAATATACAGTATAGCTTTGGTAAAATATGGTCAGGAAAGCCCTCTGTGGCAACAAGACGTGAAGCTTTTTACTTTATTTGCCGTAATTAATCCTGATAAAGCGAGAGGCCGGCAGGAAAAGTCCAGCTGGGTTCAAAGGGGTATCCCTCATTGAGAAAAGTGAGGCCCTCTAATCTACATGATGGCGTTTTATCTAAACCGTAGGTGCTGTTCTAATATGGAACGTTACACACACACACATGGACGTGCGCGCATTTCAGCGACAAATTTGCTAAGTTGCGTTCTGGACAAGTGCCCAAGGAGAAGAACAGAAACCCACGAGAGAGGTGCTGTCAGCACATCAGCAAAGCTCAGAGAAAGAGAGCGAGAAGGAGAGCGGTAAGGCTGGAGAATTTAAATTAAGTATAGATTGGCCTATATTGCAGCGGGGAACGCTTCGAGACGTGCCAAGCCTTGTGTGTTCTCTGTCACGCTGGGAAAAAACCCTCCCAAACCTGCCCGTGTGTGTATGTGTATAAATATATATACTCATATAACTGGCTGCCTACCATTGTGATGCTTATGTAATTACACCGTTACAATATGGTTATTACTGCTCTGAAGAAGACAAAGCAAAGTTTAGGAGACTCAAATAGAGAGGCAGAGAAGCATGTCGGATAGTTACTTCGCATCATTGTTCGGGTCAAGTCCTGGATTCCAGTTGGACAAGTGTCCTGCCCTCCCCAGGAGCAGAGGTGCTGCACAACCTGAACAGATCATGATCACGATGTCTCCAGACATCCGCACAGAAGATTCACCCCCGAGGCTGGGCCGCGCAGCACCCGAGTAACTTTTAGGAATAACAGGCATAACTCAAAGTCAGAAGCGCAGACGGAGTCCAGTTTGTGACTTGACGGAGTGGTTTGGCACGCAGCGACCCGCTCATTAGCTGCTAAACCTGTGGCTTGACAAGCAGCCTCTGGATGACAGTAATTGTTGCGATCACAGACGGAGAGCAATTAATGGAGGGGTCAAGAGTTTCCAGGGTGGTGTCCGCCCGAATTAAAAAGTTCGTTTGCACAGAAGGGATCAGGACTTTCCTTTTACTACACAGTACATACCAGGAAAACGCTGACCTGACTGTATATCCTTCAGATAAATGTAATATTTCCTAATACATTGTCTAGATGCGTCTTGCAAGAGGCATCGAATAAATTAGCAATGACTGTCAAAACAGGTCGTTGGGACTGTGAACGCAGAGTACGACACCATCATGTATTTTCCACTTTAACACAAACTTGCAGGTCCTTCTACCACACTAGCTGTGTTTCTGGACGCTCCAAAGCAACACACACACACACACACACACACCAGCCCCGGCTACGAGATAACGACTTCCCAATGTCGGCCATCCGATAACGGACCTGAACGCAGCGCGACCTGCGATGAAGGACACGCAGAGATGGCAAACTACGCCGTTCCAAATCCTTCATTCCAGCACCAAACTGTTGCTTTGGGAAAGTAACGTAACTTTTTTTTTGTTCCACCATCAGTTAGTAATCGAACACATCCGACTGCTCGATGCTGTTGGTTCAGAAGGACGAGTGCGAAAGAGCGCAGCACGAATTACTGGACGGTCTCGCTCATGAAGAAAACAAACACAACCAAACTCGTTATGTAATGCTAGTTTGGCATGGTGAGCCGCATCTTACTTCTGGTAATAGAGCTCAGTGATTTGTTCTGTGTTTCCTTGCAATTAATCCTCTTACAGTAAAGTGAATACTATAAGGAGCATAAAATGCATCCATGGGTGTGTTTTTGATCATTATATTAAGCCTCCATATATCAGTTGTTGAAGACACTGTCTGCAGATAAAAGCACGCGGTGACAGAAATAACTTCACGGGGGGGGGGGGGGGGGGTTGACAATGCAATACGTCAGGTAAACCATGGGGGAGGTCCACATCGTTCTCAAATGCGCATAAAAAGCACACCACGCACAGGCTTGAGGGTGTTCCAGGCTGTTATTCATTATCTACATGACTGCATTCCTTTTGGTCGCACAAAAGAAGTTATCGCCACCATCCCTTTAGAGGCGAGCGCGAGAGATGTGGAGAGGGATTTAAGCAGGTCCTCAAACAAGATGACCCCGGCTGATAACCCCCGGCGCTGCTGTTGCACCATTCCCACGTGTCCTAATACATTTACAAATCAGAGGGATGGAGAGAGGCAAGGGTCAAAAAGCATGAATGAGAGAGTGGGGCAAGAGACGCATGGCGATACGACATGCTGGAGGAGAGTCAGACGGGGGGGGGAGCAGTGTGAACATTAACAGTGAATGGAAGAGATGGGGAAAGATTAGGACCCCCCCACACACACACACACACACACCTCCTCCTCCTTAAAGGAAGTGAACAATGAGGCTGCTGCACCTTACTGCCTGGAACTCATCAGAAAAAATACCTGGAAAGTTTAAGCACCTCGCTGATCTCCTTGATATTTTGAATGAATCAGTTCAGTTTAGAGCACCTGAAACTCCGCTGTTCCCTACCTCACCTGTTCCCCTCCACCTGTTCCCCTCCTCCATGTCCAGTGACAGGAGGCGAGGAGGAGGCAGGTGAAAGGTCACGCGGACTGCAGAGTGACCTCTGTCAACTGAGACAACCTGGCAATTTCACCTCAGACCGTGGACGTATGTAAGCGATTACCTGTGATCCGTCTCACCTTTTTTAAACTCCTCCAGCATCACATCCAGCTTGGTGTCATTGAAGACAAAATGTAAAGAATGGCTGTAAAATTTGGTGATGGTTTTGAGCGGGGTGCAATCTTTCGGGTCCACGAAAGCCAGGTCTTTGACGAAGAGCAGGTCCACTATGTTGGATTTCTCGCCCTCATACACAGGAATTCGCGTGTAGCCGCTCTTCATGATGTCGGACATGGTGTCGAAGTCCAGGGTGGCATCCACGTGGATCATGAAGCAGTCACTCAGCAGCGTCATCACATCCTCCACGGTCTTAGTCCGGAGCTCCAACGCGCCCTGAATCATGTTTAGCTCCTCCTTCACCAGGTCATTATAGGGATCCGTGACGCGGAGCATCTCCAGAAGCTTCGATCGGTTGTACACGGTTCCCACTTCCTGTCCCAGAAGGTAGTCCAACAGTTTGCTGACCGGGTAAGACGCGGGGAAGGTGAGCAACATGAAGAATTTGGTGAGCAATATGGTGTTGGCGCCCACAGCCAGGCCGTGTCTGGAGCAAATGGCCTGTGGAACGATTTCTCCAAAAATGACAATTCCGATCGTGGACATGACCACTGCGATTAGTCCCGAACCAGCGATATCATCCAGTAAGATGGTCAGCGTAGTGTTCACCAACACATTCCCCAGTAGCAGTGAGCAAAGCAGGTAATTCCCTTGGCTCCTGACCGGCTCTATTTTCCTGGCGTAATTCTTTTCTTTTTCCGTGCCGCAATTCTGGACTATCCGGAGCTCCATGGGGTCCAGAGCCATGAGCCCCAGGTTCAACCCGCTGAACATACCGGACAGGCAGAGCAACATGGAGATGAAGATGACCTGCAGCCAGAAAGGCAGTAAGAACTTCCTCTCCTCCACCACTATCACTTTGGTGTCATCCCCGTCGTGGTAGATCCAGGTGTTCTCCGTCCACGGGTCCGTCCCGGGCACGGCCTGCGTGGCGGTGGCGATGCAGAGGTAATAAGCTTTACTCCTCTCTGTCTTCCGCAGAGGTTTGACCTCGATTTCAACAATTCCCGACGTCTTTCTGTTCAGGATGATGTTAGGCAATATAATTATATCCGAAGTTCTAATACCGCAGAGATGCAAGCCGGAGGAGTCCTCTTGGCTCTGGTTATCCATCGAGGAGCTGTCAAGACTCCCAATTGTCCGGCTCCGCTCGTACTCCGTAAAAGCAATTTTGGACCACGTTTCGTTGTTGATGTTTTGCCCGTACACCCTTAATTTCACCCTGGAACTCTCACTCACCCGCAAAAAGCCCCTATCCATGTAGGAAATGTCGTCGGTGTCCTCCAGCCGGAGCCCAATGATGACGGTTTCCTCGGACCCTTCCTTGCCAGTTATCGGGGTAACACACCAGCCAGTGACAGTCAAGAAAATCATCGTCAGAGCTCGGACCCGGTAAAGTTTCGCCATTTTTGCAGTGGTGGGTGCTGTGGATAGCGGCTCTGCCATATCGATAACCGCACGGCAGCGAACCTGAATGGAAAAGATTCTTAAAAATCAGAGCCGGTTGGAGTCCGCCTTCATCTCCGCTAGAGTCGCTGTGACTTGCGCATCAGGACCTGGTCGTTGCCATTACGTTTCCGTTACTGACTACTCGCGAGCACAGGCTGACCGGCCAACTCGTGCCTCCGCTGATGTCCCCGAGACAGGCGACGCCGGGGACCAATCAGCGGGGGCCGTCGCGCAGGGGGCGGGGCTTCTGCGTCCTCATCGACGAATCGCGAGTCCCCGAGCAAGTGGACGCCGCGTAAAGGACTCTACTCGTGACTTTCTGATTTACGCTCTTAAAAAATTGTTCATTTTACAAACGCATGGGTTTTTTTTGGTGTAATTGTCAACGGCAACAGTAGGAAAGGCGAGGCTGGCTGGGACTAAATGCTGTGAGTCGTTGCTTCAGCCTGACATCTTGACATGATTTACATTTCACTGCAATTACTAGGAAGGTGAAAACGGAGCGTCTTAAATCCTCGAAAACTCGTGCCCTACAATAAAACACTTACTAATCATATACTGAGGACCTCATTTAATCTTTCTGCCATTAACTGCGAAAGCCACTCAAACGCTCATCCCAATATTTATTCTTGACACTGTTAAATTCTTTGCAGATTTATCTGCTCCTGGGGAACAGGTTCAATTACTTGAGTTGGCAATTTCAGTGCCACTTTCAAACACCTGTTTTACCTAAATGAAAATATTATAGTGTGAAATACCTGTAGTCTACATAGTGGTTACACAAAAGTTGTCTAGTATAAATATGAATAATCGGTATAAAGAGTTTTTAGTGCTTAAACTTAGCTTGAATACTAGATGAAATAACCACATTCACACATCCGTCATATATAATTTTAAAAGAACACCACAGAATGCATTTGGTTTTCATTAAAAATGTATTGAAATTGCATTTTAAAAGCCAGAAAGCTTCATTAGACGTGATTAGGGAGCAAGTCTGGACAACTGTGACTGCTGCAGACAGGGTGCATGATGCTGGGCCTCTCTCTCAGGGCCGTCTCTCTTCCTGCTCTCTCCCAGCCTTCATTTGCAGCAGGCAGCAGACTGTGAGCTGCAGCATCCCCCTGTGGCTGAACCCGGACCTTGTTTCTTCAGCTGCAGGGCCAGCTCAAAAGGATCCACAATGCCCTCCTGTATCAACAGGTCGACGTGGTAGAAATTACTACGAGTCATCCTGGTGTACGAATTCCAAGTTCCGTTTGGGTTATGTAAGGCTGTCTCACCCAACACAGCTAGGATAAATGTTTTTGTATTCTCATTATTTTTGATAGCTGCAGAATAAAGGTGAGTTGTTTACAACTAGTGTCTTTAATCAAGGATTAGTTCATTAAATTGTGCCGTCACATAAGTGACAATTCTCACATGATATTTTACTGGGGATAGTCCAACTATTATATTATATTTTGATCACACTCAAAGATTATAAAGCTTCTTTTCTGATCAAAATAACATCCCATTCGCAAAGTAGGTGTGAAAGACTAACAATCTATTTACATTAATAAACATGTTAATGAAAGAAATGCAATAGTGGTGAAACTAGATGCGCATATATTGAGAGAATGATCACGGGAGCTGATAAGATGCCTTTACATGAACAGAAAGAGAACATTCTTTCTTGTTCAATGTTCCTCAGCACGACTCCACAGTCTGATTGTGACTCTGAGACAGCTGCTTGACCTTGCGCCTCTGGATGTGTGCGTATGCGTTTGAGTGGGTATGTCAGTGTGTGTATGTGTGTGAGAAAGAGGGAGAGAAAGAGACAGAACTTGGAAAATGTGTATTGCTACACGTGTGTGCACATTATTTGGACCGCAGGGCTGTACGGGTGTGTCAGAAACTAATGCCATACGCATACTGACCTCTAGTGCTCAGTGGAATGTACAGAGACAGACCTGGAAGTTACCGTGCACTACATACAGCTGTTTTCTTTTTTATTAAAAAAAAAAACAATATAAGAAAATGAGTAAACTAGCCATCTATTTAAAAAATATATTGTAAACAACTTACGCACTGTTTTTATCTCTGTGGGGAGCATTTTGAATTCCTTTTTGCATTTTAAATTTTGTAATGAAGGGCACATTCTGACCTTAGGTTTGACTCCGCAGGGCTGAGCAGGGGCTTTTGCTGGCTGACAAGTGAAGTCCTCTTTAAACCTGGAGCATTTCAGAATGGCGGCAACCTCTCCATCAACTGCCACTGCCTCATTAGCCTTTGAAACACACATTTGGCATCGTGTGCATGCAACAGACATCAAGCTTTTGTTCTACTGCAGCATTAACAGACCTTGAATGTGTACTGACAGTCAAACTCAAAGCTGTCCTCCACTCCTGTAATGCTGCCATTATATATGACCTGACATGGCCCTGTGTCGCCTTTAGGGACCTTGAACAGTCGATATGTGGCAGAGACAAATTTGAAGTCACCTGTGAGGTCAGAACAGGTACAAGAGCGTTAATACATGTATGACAGTCAACTGTGCTACAAGCCAACTTGTCCGACCCAATGCCACATTCCTCCCCACCTGAGTCGGTGCTGTGGACTTTAACACTGCAGATCCTTGGTAGAATCTCAATTATATTTAGAATTAAGTGCACCGATGTAAAATAAAAAGGCAGAAACAAACCAAGGACGTCCTGGAGTTCTTTGTTTCCCACAGTGATGATATTGGCTGTAACCAGTCGTGGTGGACTGAAGCCCACTTCTTCAGCCAGGAGCAGCAGATCCTTCCACCAGAGCGCTCCACTCAGACACTCCCCTGGCAACAAAAACTGGATCATACTTTGATACATATCTGCAGCCGTTAACAACAGCATGAGCTTAGCTTTACCGTACCCCACAGGACTTTGTGATTTCTCATTTCCTCTGTCAGTCTGCTGCTGCTGTAGACGTCGCTGAAATACAGCTCACCGCCATCCTAAATATCAATCTACAGTCAATAATAACCACCACCTTCACCATGCATTGCCTCTGAATGTTAAAAGCGGAGAACCTTGAGCACGCTGTAGGCCTCAGCCAGGACTCGCCTCTTGTCTGGAGAGAGATTCACCACGCAGTTGGAGCTATGGCAAAAAACACACATTACACATATATAACATATATATATATATATATAACAAATGAAAGAGAGAGGGAGGGAAGGATGCCTTACATGATGATATCAAAGGAGCCCTTTTCCAAGCCAGCTTCAGTCAAGGCTTCAATGAAGCCTTTGACAAACGTCACGTTGGGACTCTTATAACCAAACTCTTTCATGTGATAGTCCAGGTGTGTCTGGGCCACGTCCAGCTAAAGCAGAAGGCAAAAGAGTTCAACCTGCACCAACAGCACGTGCATTGAGGGGCACCATGTGATGCTCATCTACCTGCTCTTCAGTCATATCAATCCCAGTAACGTGTCCCTTCTCCCCCACCAGCTGACTCAGCATATAGCAGTCTCTTCCGGATCCACAGCCCAGGTCCAGAATCCTGCAGCCCTCCAGGCTCTCAGGCACCACCAGACCACAGCCATAATACCTGAGGATGATCCAGAAGGTCAAAGTTATTATAGTTGCTGAGGCGACCTGAAAATGTCAGCAGTTACATCACTGACTTGATGATGACATCTGGGTGCACCTTCTTCAACACCTTGGAGATGTAGGCAGGGATGGGTTTGGCTGGGGCCACACACGCATTGGTCTTCAGGTCTGAGGTGCTCGTCACCCTTTTGCCATAATAATCCTGTTCGACAGCAAGATAGCCAGTTTGTTCAATAGCCCCATCATAAAACAGGCCCTTATCAGTTAATATATAACTGTTACGTAATGATTGAAATGAACTTTGGAGGTCGAGGACTGATCAGAATATAAAATCATGGGTAAAACTGTGAAATCTTGAAATTACCTTGACATCTGCATGAATGTTGCCGTCTACAAATACCTTTTTACACCCACTAAAAACAGAAGTTCAGCAAAGTTATGACTTTAGATGCGGACGCAGTCAACGCGGCTAAGCTACCCTGCATGCTAATGCAAAAGGCTACAGCACACAGGATAACATTAAGGGACTTTACGCTCATCGTGAAACGATTTATTCATCTGTTTAACCAAAACAGGTGTGCTTATATTCAGAATCTTAAGTCACAGCAGTAAGCGAAACACCACATCGAGGCTATGCGTGCGTTATATCCGGATAAACATAATACATTTATCAGACTTCTAGTAACTAACATTACAGACGTTAGCGCGTTGTTAATTTTACACAAGTGACAGAGAATGGGAAGCCTCATCTTACCTCACTTCTTCAGCCATTGTTAGATAAATTAACCCTTTTACTTATCCACAACTGGCTAGAATGCCTCGAATTGTCGTCGCTCTGTTCCCTGACCAAGCTTGTGCCCCCAACAGCGCCCCCTTCGCTCCACGCTTGGAACTACAGCCAAGTGTGACTGGAGACAATTCTGAGCACTGCGTGAGAGACCAGATGTGACAGATGTGAGCCAGCGCGCCGGTCTCACAAGAAGCGTTGCCAGTTCAATTGAATTTCACGAGGAATTTCTGACACTGGTGTCTTTGCACAATAAAGGGCGCGGATATATACGAATTGCTGTGAAAACCGGAGTGTGCGAGAACTTTCCGCCCTTGTGACCGACTACTCACCTTCCGTGCTGGGAAGACGCACTGGATTAGCTGTGCTCCTTCTGCCCCGCACTGCCCTGCATCATACATCAGGTGGGTCGCTATTTATAAATTGACGTAGGATGAGCGCGCAAAATATGTTATTATTGTCTTAATACTATTTGTTTTAAATCTACAGGCCCTCTGCGCAAAGATAATGAACCTGAACTTGCCTTGTCATGGATTTAGTGGCCAAAGTTACTAATCTTTGCGTGAGCAACAGGAAATTTGTGGAGTGAATGTTGCTTGGAACGTGTTTGGAGCGCTGCGTAATGAGCCCACTGTGATTTCGGAGGACTGATTCCTGGGAATATTGCCGCAAAATCCGTGATGCGGCTTTTCTGCGCGGCCTGGCCTTTCTTATGGAGATCTCCTTCCACTTAAATCGTCGCAATACGGCTGCAGCCTACAGGGAGATGTACCGGGACTCCGTGTTTCCAAATTTGGCGCACCTTACCCCTCCCGTGAAGATGTTTCCGAATGTAAGAAACTGTTTCCAAAGCACGGAGCCGTCGGAAACTCTACAGCGGGGGTTCGAGGAGGAGCGCTTCCAGGAATTCCACACCATGCAGCCGCGAGTCGCGTTCTTCACGGGCCCTTTCTCTGACGCTGTCGGAACCACCCGCGGGGTTGCAGCTGGACCTGTAGAGTGCATCGAGTCGAACGAGGGAAACAGGCTGACAGAGGAGTCCGGCTCATGCTGAGCAGAAGCACAAACGCCGACATTGGCATTCGCAGTATTGTGCAAAAGTGTGTAATTGTTGCACTTTATGTTGTGTTTTTGTTATATGGCCCCATCTTTTTTTTTCTCAAATCTCCTTTTTTCCCCTTCAGAGTCTCAATGAAAAAACACTGATATATGCATTTATTTTAAATCTAAATTTTAATGAGAATCAGTATCAGAAGATGGAGACACATTTGAGTGTCCACTGCGGGAATTGCTGGCAAATACGAGCACAGAAACTTTACAGCAACCATTCCTCCCACTCGGCCCTCTCGATGGTCGCGTCTCCACTGAGGGGAAGGACCCTGCTTGCTGAAATGTCAAGAGTTCGGACTGCTGTACAATCATCGTGGGACAGTTTAGACCGTGACGCCACCCAGGCGAGCCAAACCTCATATCAAAGAAAACAACAAGGAAGGAGGAGCTGAGGTGGCGTAATAACCTGTAAAGTGTTGTGAAATGGCCATTCAGGGGAAGGTCCTGCAGTGGAGACACGGGTAAAATTACCCCAAAGTTCCCGCGGTGGAATCCCGCCTGAGGGACCTCGTTTTAAAAGCTGAACACAAAAGGTGACGTTTGATTAGACGTGATTAGGGAGGAAGTCTGGACAACTGTGACTGCTGCAGACAGGGTGCATGATGCTGGGCCTCTCTCTCAGGGCCGTCTCTCTTCCTGCTCTCTCCCAGCCTTCATTTGCAGCAGGCAGCAGACTGTGAGCTGCAGCATCCCCCTGTGGCTGAACCCGGACCTTGTTTCTTCAGCTGCAGGGCCAGCTCAAAAGGATCCACAATGCCCTCCTGTATCAACAGGTCGACGTGGTAGAAATTACTACGAGTCATCCTGGTGTACGAATTCCAAGTTCCGTTTGGGTTATGTAAGGCTGTCTCACCCAACACAGCTAGGATAAATGTTTAATTTTTTTTTTCTTTAGTATTTTTTAATATTTTGGACTGCTGCAGAATAAAAATGGTGGTTGTTCATTATATTGTCCTGTCACAGAAGCACAGCCTAGAGGTTAAAAGCAATATTAATAAACCTATTTCCAATAGTTATGTGCTGATCATTGTCACAGATTATAAAGCTCATTTTCTGATCAGCAGCAAACACTGACACTAATTCTCATCACACACTAGTGGCAAACACACACGAGAACGATAGTTTCTGCAAATTGTGGTTTTTCTTTAAAAGATTCTCATGAAAGCACCCTCTGACCTTAGGTTTGACTCCGCAGGGCTGAGCAGGGGCTTTTGCTGGCTGACAAGTGAAGTCCTCTTTAAACCTGGAGCATTTCAGAATGGCGGCAACCTCTCCATCAACTGCCACTGCCTCATTAGCCTTTGAAACACACATTTGGCATCGTGTGCATGCAACAGACATCAAGCTTTTGTTCTACTGCAGCATTAACAGACCTTGAATGTGTACTGACAGTCAAACTCAAAGCTGTCCTCCACTCCTGTAATGCTGCCATTATATATGACCTGACATGGCCCTGTGTCGCCTTTAGGGACCTTGAACAGTCGATATGTGGCAGAGACAAATTTGAAGTCACCTGTGAGGTCAGAACAGGTACAAGAGCGTTAATACATGTATGACAGTCAACTGTGCTACAAGCCAACTTGTCCGACCCAATGCCACATTCCTCCCCACCTGAGTCGGTGCTGTGGACTTTAGGCATTTTAGTAGACAGACACAAAAAAGACAGATACAAACCAAGAACTTCCTGGAATGCTTTGTTTGCCACAGTGATGATATTGGCTGTAACCAGTCGTGGTGGACTGAAGCCCACTTCTTCAGCCAGGAGCAGCAGATCCTTCCACCAGAGCGCTCCACTCAGACACTCCCCTGGCAACAAAAACTGGATCATACTTTTGCTTTCCTTAACGCAGCACGGCACGACCTTAGCTTGACCGTACCCCACAGGACTTTGTCCTTCCTAATGTCCTCTGTTAGTCTGCCGCTGCTGTAGACGTCGCTGAAATACAGCTCACCGCCGTCCTCGAGACAAACAGTAGAGTAAATACCAACGTACGCACAAAAACAACCACCTGTACTGATTTATAATCTCCAATCTAATATGAATTTGGGAAGCAGAGAACCTTGAGCACGCTGTAGGCCTCAGCCAGGACTCGCTTCTTGTCTGGAGAGAGATTCACCACGCCGTTGGAGCTAAGGCAGAAAACACACATTACAGCATAGACACCATACAAAAATAAGAAAGGAAGAGGGAGATGTGCCTCACGTGATGATATCAAAGGAGCCCTTTTCCAAGCCAGCTTCAGTCAAGGCTTCAATGAAGCCTTGACAAACGTCACGTTGGGACTCTTATAACCAAACTCTTTCATGTGATAGTCCAGGTGTGTCTGGGCCACGTCCAGCTAAAGCAGAAGACAAAAGAGTTCAACAGCACGTGCATTGACGGGCACCATGTGATGCTCATCTACCTGCTCTTGAGTCATATCAATCCCAGTAATGTGACCCTTCTCCCCCACCAGCTGACTCAGCATATAGCAGTCTCTTCCAGTTCCGCAGCCCAGGTCCAGAATCCTGCAGCCCCCCAGGCTCTCAGGCACCACAATACCACAGCCGGTGTACCTGAGGATGATCCAGAAGGTCAAACTTACTATCTTTGCACCTGAAACCACATAGAAATGTCAGAAGTTACACCACTGACCTGTTGATGACATCTGGGTGCACCTTCTTCAACACCTGGGAGATGTAGGCAGGGATGGGTTTGGCTGGGGCCACACACGCATCGGACTTTATGTCTGAGGTGCTCGTCACGGTTTTGCCATAATAATCCTGTTTGATAAGAAATAGTCAGTTTCTTTAACAGCCCCATCATAAAAGAGGCTCCCAATAGTTAAAATGTAACAGTTACGTAACAATTGGAATGAACTTTAGAGGACGATGACTGATCAGAATATAAAATCATGGCTTTCACAAATCATTCGATGCTTCTGCACAATCTTGTCATTACCTGGACGCCTTCGTGGATGTTGCACGCACTAAAAAGAGAAGTTTAACAAAGTTAGGACTTCAAAACCGATGCACACGACACTCAACACGGCTAAGCTACCGTCTATGCTAACTTAAACGGTACATGCCTCCAGCAAACTAAATAAAGTTAAAGGAGTTCACGGTATCAATAATAGGTTTCTCCAACCTACACATGTGTAACTATGTTCAGAAAATTAGTAATGAATTCACCGCTGCAATGACATGCGTGATTTACGTGCAGTTAGAGATTTAAAGTCTTACACTACAGGCTTCTATTCACTAAGAATACTGATGTTATCGTGTTGATAGCGTCACAAGAGTGACAGAAGATGCAAGGTCTGATCTTACCTCATTTCTTCGGCCATTTCTGGTTAGATTAACGCTTTTATTAATCCACAGCTGGAGGAGAAACGTCTTCGAACGGTCTCTGCTGTGACCAAGCTCCCGCCTCGACAGCGCCCCCTCTCGCCGCTCCGCCGCAACTGCAGCGCTCCTCCCAAGTAGACTTGCACAATTCCATTCACTCAATTCCCAAAGAAAACGAGAAAAGTCCGTGTGGATCTGGAGGGGGCGTCATTTTATTGAGCATTCACTCATCTTGTAACAAATGATGACACGGGAAATCTTTGGTGAGAAGCCCCCGATCTCACATTACATACATTCTCACATTTGATACATTCTAAAGTTAGGAACTGTTAGTCAAACGTACCTTTCTTGCAATGTCAAGGTTAAGTCTTAAGAGATTAGAACTTTTAAGGGGATCAATACAAACAGACATTTGGTTTATTTTAGCTTCGCCACTTGATTTGGTTCCAATATTATTTAAAGACTTCAATCTGTAAAATACATAATTTGCTACTACATATACATTAATGTATACATACAGATTGTGCTCAGTCATTCATGGCTTGAAAAGACATTCATCTTGATACAGAAAATACCTAAGAATTTACATTGTGCTTGAGTAATCTCAGGATGGACTGTTGGAGGTGTGAATAAATCAGTTATACTTTCATATCTTTATCTTATATATATATATAATTAACTGCTGAGATTACTTTTTATACCATTACTGTATTTCCTGATCTTTTTTTTTTTTCATTTACTTGTGTTTATATGCAGATTACTTTCAATGTCTAAGTAAGGCAACAACGACAGTTTGTTCAACGCTACAAAATTACATGAATGGAATTTTTAGAAAAATGTTATAAATGATCAAAGTCAGGTCAACAAGAGTGGAACAACTGATCACAAAGTTTTAGTTGGTTTTTTTCTTAATGACCATAGCCTAGCTGGTGAAGGTGGATAGAAGTAAATGACACAAAGGTTTGAGGTCCAACATTGTAACACTCTTAATCTCTTAAAAGTAGAATCTCTTTTGCTAGACTTTTGGTTCCCTCTTTCTCACAGTTTCCCAGCTTCACTGAAGCTTATTAAAACTATATTTCTGGGGGTAGGCACATGCTTTACACTTTCTAAATTGTCATCGCACAAAAAAAAACTGCTTACGAGCCAAATCTGCCACGTTTCCCAAGAACAACGCTCAAAGGTCCAGTTGTTGCAGGAGTTGCAACACACAGATTTACTGATAGCAGACGTGTAATTGGGGAGCAGATTAGCGAAATAAAGCATTTTTGATTATTATTTTTTTTTTAAACTTCATTCACCTCAAGACAAACAGGAGTTGTGCAAAAGAGAATCTGCGTACATGTAATTAGTGATGCGTTTACAGGCCTCTGTAGAGGGCCAGAGAAACAGAAACAAGGCAGACTGGTTTTCTATTGATGGAAAAAGCACTTTGAAGCAGGAATATGCACAGCAGCTCACACAGGCTTGTTCACTTTCCCCTGTACAGCATTAGATTGACGTTTAGCCATTCCATACTGACAATCTCTGCTCCTGCTGTTGGTGTCGCTTTCTTATTAGTTTTTATTTTGTTTTCAGGGGCGGGGGAGGGAAGTGCTGGATCCTACCTCCGCTACGAGTGGCTGAGGGCAGGGAACGGCCCTGGATGGGTTAGGAGGTCATCGCAGGGCCCTAATTGAGGTGAACTGGCACCTCCACACCTCTGATAATTGTCTAGGCTGGGGTGTGTGTGTGATATAGTTAGGACAAGAATACGACTGCTAAGTAGGGAGAATTTGGCTCCTCCTCCCAACTTCGATGGGCTGTTTGGTGGTTAAGACTTGGCTTTAGGTAAAGGTCAGGTCAAGGACTGGGGTCAATTAAGGGGAATGCATGATGACTATGAAACAAACGTGTGTAGATTCCTCCCTGCTGTGATTGGTTTGCAGAACAGTTGTACCTGATACCCGTCTTCTGCCGTTATTTCCGCTCAAGTTCTAAGTCTTCTTAGTGTTGTGTGTCCAACTGGTAGTGTCATAACTACATCACAAGTATCAAAAACCACATCTGTATATAGTGTGTGTGGCATGAGAAGACAAGCTGCACACAGAACCGTCCTGACGTCCACAGGTTAAGGCCACAGTTCCAGTGTTGCACTTTGGATTTGAACTGTTTTTGTTTTTTTGGGGGGCGAGAGACTCAATTTCAACCTCCCGTAACTGTTTTATAGTAGATGACACATTCATGACACAGGTAAATGCCTAAAAACAATTGGGCTACATCCACATGTTGTGTACCACTGCTTCCATCTGAGAGACAAAATGCGTCGTGCGGGTCATCCTCGTGCTTCAGTGCTGCGGTGCTTCCTGCTCCTTGATGGTTTGAAGGAGGAGGCAGACGGCGGGCTGGAGCGGGACGCCCCCCGCGACCTGCGCCGGCTGCGAAGGTCCCGACGGCCCACGTGCGGCTCGCCTCTCCAGTCCACCCATCGCCTGCTCCTCCTCCACCGTGAAGGAGTCCCGGTGGCCGCAGCTGTCGCAGAACTCGCCCTCCTCCTCCTCCTCCTCCTCCGGGTCTCCTTCATGCTGCAGGAGCTGCTGCAGCTCCTTCATCTCTTTATCCTCCTCATCCGACACGGCAGCTCCACTGAACCCGCTGCTCCCACGTGTGCCGCACAGACACATCTCGATCCCAGAATCCCCGGTGAAGCGCCGCCTCCTTCCATTGGGGAGGCGATCTTTGTCATCAATGCAACCCTCCGATAAGTCCTTCAGCAGGGGGTCTTTGCAGGAACTGTCTGCGCTTTCACCTCGTTTTTCCTGGCTGGAAAGTCCCTCACTATGGAGCCGCCCTGACATCAGTATCACGCCCGAATCTGGCACCGATTGTCCGGGTTTGTTGTCCGGCTTTGACCTGATGGCTAAGCTGGGGGTGGGTGGTTCTTCGATGCTGGGCCTGCAGCAGAGATTGTTAGAGACCAGGGGTGTGGGCGAGGGTTGAACTGTTTGTCCCTCCTGCTGCTCAGGAGCCAGTGGACTAGAAGCCACCGAGGTCGGGGCAGATTGTAAGGCACTGTAGGGAGGGGGGGGAGTTGGCGGCCGATTGACAACCTCTTCATAATGAGGAAGGAGGTAGTTTGGAAGAAACCCTGCAGAGGAAGAGTGGAATAATCAGCAATTGATGGGAAAATGGACAATTTTTTCTCTTCTTTTCAGCACAATTTTGTATTCTGAGGTCTGTTTTTTGAATGATCTACTGTCTTTCTGCTATTGAACACTGGTGGTGCAGATTTGAGTTCATATCTAGGGAAGAAGATTCATGCCCTCGGTGATGTGATGATGTGGGAGCTCTTACTGAAGTAGAGTGGGACAGCGGGGTAGTTGTGCGCTTCACGGTAGGCGATGAGGTTGATCTCGTGTTGCCGCTGCTGCTGCTGTAGGCGGTGTTTGGTGCGGCGGTGGTGACACACGCAGCAGCAGCTCAGAATGAAGATGATCGCCCAAACCATCCAAAACCCTGCAAGACACAAACAGGCACATTAGATCCTTTCAGATAAATCCGCAAATGGATCGTCCCTGCTCTGCGGAGGTCCCGGAAGGGAGGTAACAGGCTGACAAATGTTGATCAAATGTTGTTTGTTTAGCCTCCATCACTGTTCATGTCTGCCCTTGAATGATATTAAGTAGAAAATCCAAGGCTCAGTATGACTAAAACATATGTTCTATCAAGAAGACACAAAGTTCCCTGTTTTATCCAAGAAATTGTTAAAATGTGATATTCCGTCGAGCAGGAAGGATAAAGTGAACGCTGGCTTCTTAGCTGGTACCGGTTGGGATTACTGCCTGACTAAAACTGAAATACTGCAAACACACAATGTGAAAAAAGGTTAGATTTTTTTTACCTTTTTAACCTCTATTTATCTACCTAACCACATCTTCAGAACGGACTCCGTAGCAACTGGTCTATAACACTGACGAGTCGCCAGAAAATGAACATCAGCATGATTTCTTTGCATGATTGAATGTCATGGACTATTTCAGGACAGGGAAACACTCATTTTAAGCTGCTGGGACTCATGGGAACCAGTATCTACACATGCAGAGACTGTTTTTAAGCTTCCCAGCAGACTCCAGCCATCATCTTTTGTCCAGAAGTCCTTCAATGACTTTAGCTGATGGGATAAAAAAAAGACAGTTGCCACATTTCAAGGCACAGGAGAAAACTCCCAGATCCAGGAGCATTACAACATCACACTACGAAACAAGTAACCCAATAGAAAGTGATGGTCTTGTAGCCCGAATCCGGCAGTAAACTTGGTTTTCCAAACATATCCAACTTTGGTCAAAGTTGACCAAAGTGCGACCAAAGACAAAAAGAGTTATGAAACAAATTTGTCCCGTGCAGCCGTGTCAGACCACACGTGGTTTCTGATGCCTCCCCCCCACAAAAAACATCCCTTACAATCTCCCAGATAAAGCCTTGAGATGGTGGGAATATGTGAGTCATGCAGAAGTGTTGTTTTGTAGTTGTCAAATACTTGTGGTTGTGTAATCAGAGTGGACAGATAGTGTGTAACCATGAGGGCGCTCTCTATAACGTCAGCCTTTTGGTGTCATGTAGCAACACTTAGTGAAGGACTGAACAACAGGGAAAAGGCACCTGAGCGCACAGCTAATTAGCTCCCACAGCTCCTCAGAAGTGGCTGTGTGCTTCAAGTTCTCTCTACCGCTTCTTGATAAACAGCTAAGTCCTGGTATGTAATTAAAGCACAGGACTGTTGGAGTGGCCCCCATTCTCCACTGTAAAGGTCACTGGGTTTTCAGAAAAACAAGCACTAGCTGTGCTCACTGCGGACCAACATGTCGAGCGAGTTAATGTGCCGCTGCTTATTATCTGCCGCCAGCTGACGATAACAGGAAGAAGTGTCAGCTTTCACCGTTTCAATTAAAAAAGGCTTGAGAAGCTGCGGGGGAGACGTGAGCCGATAACTTAAAATCCCAGAGGTCGCGGCGAAAGACTGCAAGGAGAGTAGATTCTTGGTGAACAGAGCGGAACGTACAGAGGGGGCAGAAGACTGCGGGGAAAGGGGAGGTTAAGCAGAGATCCTTACACCAGAGCTCGTAGTAGTAGCTGCAGCACTGAGACTCCCCGCAGCAGTGTCCGGACTCGCAGCTGTAGCTCTGGTTGTTGACGCCCTCGCAGTGCAGTAGACTCTGCAAGAGACGAGCACAGTTCCCTTTTACCCTTTTAAAAGAATGTATTTACAATGTCTCATCTTTCAAGAAAATAAAAACGGATCTAATGACAGCCTGTCCAGTCTGTGCATGCGCGTGCGTGTGTGTGTGTGTGTGTGGGGATCAAGTTTTATTTTTCACAAGTACAGAGCGAAGTTTAATTTCACTCGGTGAAAGATCAACAAGGTTAAAACTGCTCCGCACCGACGCCCCAAACCTACTGCACAGCACCAACAACTTGTTGATTTCAACACGTTTGGCGTCTCGTCAGATGGATTCTTACGGCTCCAAACAAAAGCACAGGTGCCACAGAGGAGCGGCCAGCAAGGGCACTGCGATGAAATGATATTTGGGCGTGTGAGAGAGGAGAACAAAAGCAGAAAGACAGCAGAAAACGAGACAGGAGGGAACGTGAGGCGACGTGTAGGCAGCCGTGAACAGGCTGCAGCAGGACACGCGCAGTAGCCAACCTTGGGTCGGCGCACAATCCGTCATCATCACACCCGGCGTGTTTACTCATTATTGCACAGGCTCTGCAGTTAGCGAAGAGTGAAACGTTAAATCCAGGGTATCTGGTTGCTCCAGAGCCCAGATTAGCGATCAAAGAGAAGGGGAAAATATGCCACATGAAATGCAGCAGATCTGGGCCCCAACCTCTGTGCTGAATGTATGTCACGTCCCCCACGTACGCAGAGTTCCAGCACACCAGATACGAGTTTCCTTGAATCCATAACGACCCAGTACTATAGATAAATGTGCGACACGAGAGCTTCTCAACGTTAGCGAGGAGAGGGGCTGGGCCGGGCCGCCGCCTCGCACAGATAAAGCTTTGTGCTCGAGCTTCAAAGTGCTTTGGTGAATTGTGATTTGGAAACGCTGCAGCTCTCTAAAAGCCACCAGATGTGGTTCTGCTATTCTGCTGTCCCGGGACCAAAAAGATGCCCCCCTCTGTCTCTCTCTAATTAAATTTTTTCTTATTAAAAATCTCAATTTCCCTCCAAGGTTGGCTTAATAAATGTAATTACAGAAGTATGGCCATCACTCATCGGGCTGAGTGACATGGAGACTCCGCAGAAGGGCGTCTCCTTATCTCTCAGCTCCTTAACTCACCCAAGGAAAACCAGTCCAACGTACTCTCCGGCTCACTTTCTCCGATTTTCCGAAACACGTAAATCCAGACTAAGACAGCGGACGACGGAAATTTCCAGGCAGCAGAATTCGGCGTGCAAATGCTGCTTTCTGTCACTCTCTGCGGCCTATTTTTCCCCCAACTTTTCATTTTCAAGACAAACACTTGAGGCCATGACTGCTCCCATTGTCGGTGTGCACTCTCGAGTGTTGCCCCGGGCAACGCAGCATCTACCATTGTCTACCTGTTGACGCTCATCTGACCTTGATCACCTGTAACTTTGAATATTAAGTGTGAATTATTTAAAAACCAAACAACTCCCCCCACAAAAGGCTGGAGTATGGTGAGCTGAGAATTGACACGCTGCCTTCAAAGAGCTCTATTTAATCATCTGCCTCATTTTGAAAGCAAAACTATATCACATGATGCGATGTTAATCAAAAAAGAAAGTAAAACAATGTCCGCAGCAACTGAGCGAAAGCAAAAACTATGCTTCAAATGATGTGTGAGATAGACTCCCAGACTGAGCAAGCCAAGAATCTAGTCAGTCAGTCTAAATTCTTTTTACCTGTACAACACAAGAATCCATCCCTGTCACTCTGCTCCAGCTTAAAAACAAGATCTGGTTACGGAGCTTGTTGCCCTTTTAATGGAGAGCTGCTGAAATAAAACCAGACCCGGGTGATGAAGGCTGTTCCTGCAGATGTGTGCCAATTCTCAACGGTGCGGTCGGAGCTGATCCACTTATCTCCGGCCTTGAGACGTCCTCACTTCTCTGTCCAGCAGACAAGGAGAGCTGCACGTTTGCAGGTGGAAGCAAAAGCAGAACTTCTCCCCCGGTTTTAAACAGCGGAGGAGAACCAGCCACGCAGATGCCGAAGCATTTCGCAAGCGTGCGCCATGCAGAGGAGGACACGAAAAGCATAAATAACTAAATACTGACCAAGCATATTTTGGTAATCGTTTTTAACAGCGCAAACCTTCAGGTGCTGGACCAAGATCCCCAGAATTTCTATAATGGTTAGAAGCAATGAAACCGCGTGTTGAGGTCACATACACGTGTCTGCGTGTGCATGTGTACTAGTGAAAGATAACAGATAAAGGTACGATAATTGTCCTGTCCACATGTAATCACGTGGTCCACATGTGATGGGACTGTTAACCCGGGCAAAAGGAGCATAGATCTACTCGATCCAATAGGAAGAGACCCTCGTGCCTGCAGACAAATAGGTTATACAACTGTCAGCTTTGTATTCCTGTGAAAATCTGAGGAATATTTTGACATATTAGTGATGCCTGGTCCCAATAGGTGATGACAGGTGACTCTTTTCTACTGTTATATGACAACAACAAAATGGCTTTGCAATAGTGGCAACACAAGGTAGATGACCTGCAGTGGGTTTCAGTCCGGAAAACAAAGGAAAAGAAAGAGCTGCACATATGAAGATGTCGATAACCCTTAATTAGACATAATCAAAGTTTTGTCGGTGTGAAATCTATCATTCACTTCTACTGATGTGATCTTAGCCTCAATCTTCATTGAAGAAAACGCAATTAAACGTCTCCTAAAATGGAATTATAACGGGCAGAAATCGATTTTGATGTGTAAAACGGGCAAAACACACCTTACAAACACCGATGTGTTTACGTTCTATATTTTCTATCACGCCATTATATAAACAAAACTGAAAGCTGACGTCGCGACATTACACCAAACGTGGATTGTCTGGACAATATTCACAAACAAGTTGAAATGTGGCTGCACCTAATGGTCGCATAGATGTGCTTTTGTTGTGCTCTGCAGCTCGGGTTAAAATGTCAAACGTCGACCGTAAACAGAGCCAAACAAGGCCTCGGCTGGCGGCTGTCCGTTTACTTTAGCCCCGCTAGCCTCGTTAGCCGCCGCGGCTAGCAGCAGCTAGCCAGCGCTGCTTGACAGCCCAGCCGAGAGTCAAGACAAATCATCGCGGTGGCTGTTTCACAATCACGCAAGTCCCCGGTTGGCTGACCTAACCTTGCGGGGAGCTAGCCGGCTATGCAAGAGCCCCGTGCGTGAGGGGAGAGCCTTGCCTTTGCCCGCTCATCCTTACCCTTTCCGCTGCGGACTCAGTGGGGGGGATCGAGCCAGCAGTGTGCAAAAACAATCCCATTTTCAGAGCCCAGCTCACGCTTCTCATTCCTCCGGAGGGTGGATTAAAAACACCGCTGTTTCAAAAACTACAAGTATCCCCGACTAGTTCTTGCTCTGAGTGGCGCTGGGAAGCCGCAGGCTGCGCCGCCTCTCCACCGTAGAGGACATGTCAACCCCGGGCACGGCGCTGGCGCAAGTGGCGGCGGTGGGCGCCGCTGGCCGTCACAGCTGTTACACAAGCCGTTCCACAAGCCGTTCCACGGTGCCTCGGTTCGCTGGGTGTGGCGTGGTCGCCTCGACCCGATCCATGTGCGCAACGTGATGGGTGTTCGGCCGTGTGGATCGCTGCTGCGTGCGCGGACTAGTGAGCGATTGGCCAGCCGCGGCCAGCTGGGAAGGGCTGTCCAATCACGGGTCGGTGCGTCTCCAGGCGCGGTCACGTTGGCCTCCCCACGGGAGCGAGCGCTGATATATAAAAAGAAGCAAAACTCGTCCTATGAAGCTCCTGCAAACCAGCAAAGACAAACCAAGGCGGGATAATTAACTGGAAATTAGTAAATTTTATATATATGACAGGCCTGTAGGCATGACGCGTGCGTTTAAAGCTTCCAATAAACCTTTGCTCTTTTAGACAGACATTTATTGAGCGTATGATCTTTTAAAAATTTCACAACCTAACCGTTCAAGTTCAACAGGCCGCCACGTGATCCTCCACAATCATCTTTGAAAATGGCTTTAGTGTGATTAAAAAGGAGCTGAAGCAACAAGACGCTCCATCACCAGTCTCTTTCATTTGGCTGCCGGTACGGTACACCTAAAAGGTTAAAAACATCCCTCTCTGTCAGCGTCGCTAGCGGGGCGCCTCCGAACACCTTCACGCTGCCCTTGCGCACCACATTTTTATTGAGCGAGTGCTCTGATAAACTCATGCTTTTTGTCTTCGCCAGGGCTCTCATAGAGCGGTTGAAGTGCGCCGACCCGGTGAAATACATCAGGGCGCAGGCGAACTCGTTGTACGGCACCACGATGACGTCCAGCCTGCGGTGGCGCTGGCCGGGCCCCGGCAAACGGCACACGCCCAGGTACTTCTTCTGCTCTCCATTCTCCTCGTGGCTCACCAGGTCGTCCGTCAGAAATCCTGAGACACGGAGAGCAGAGACGTCAGAAGTAGAAAAAACGAATGTCGTGAATCAACCGGGTGGCTTACCGCTGTCGTGGAGACTCTGTAAGACTTTGGTGAAAACACCCTTGTGGGACCTGCCATCAGGATGAGATATGAGTACGTCGACATCCCCACACGTGGCCTTTCCTCGACGGTAGGAGCCGCACGCCATGGCCACCAGGTGTGGGTCCACAGCCAGAGCAGCATCCCTCACCTGCGTACAACAGCGGATATCGTCCATTAGCATTCGCAGAAATTTCTTTTTTTCCAGCCAAAAACAGGACAAAAGCCTTCGCTAAAGCATCGTATATAATTTTGACAGCCCCGCGGGACGACAGATGCTTTACTCGTCTATCTCATGTGCACTTCCTCGCCACCAGAGGGAAAACGTCATTAATGTAATACCGGTACAATATGAAAACAACAGGTGTTGAGTTCAGTGTTCTGGCATGAAGGGGTATCTCTCCGACATACCATGATGCAACATTCAAGAGTTATTATTCCCCTTTGGGATGTTTATCATTGAGAGAATACAGAATGGTTCTGCCATTATCAGCAGGAAGGGGAAATTCAACCTTTTTTTGATAGTTTGGGGCCATTTGCTTCAGAATTGATGTCATCTGCCAGACGCTAACTCACGACCAAACTCAGCCCACTTATGTACATTTATCTACATCTCCAGAAACAGAAGGAACACGTATCTGTCACCACGGCCTCTTCTGGGATATAAACATATCCAGTTGGGAAGCAACGATTGTGAATCGGTTTGATCTACATTTTTGCAAATAGAGCAAGACAGAAGGTGGAATTAGGACTGGTTTTTCAAGTCTGGTGGCCTAAGACCTTTAGGCTCACCTCTACGAGACTCTTAGATAGCTTTGCATTTTTTTAGAAGCCTTTTCCACCTGTGGTAGGTTGTATCTGTTGGAAGGTTTTGTCCCTTGTTGTTGTTCTAGAGTCGAAAGCTTGGAGAAGATAGCAGAAGACACGCTAGCACATCAGGGCAAGTTCGGGAGAAGTACTGCCAGAGCCCTAAAAGCTTCCACAACGTAACCAAAAAAGATCTTCAACAGGAGTATTTCATTCCTGGGGGTGTGGGAAGTGTTGTCTTCATTTATTCAGCCCTCTTTTCAAAAAGCGTTGCTTTAAAAGACACTTTACCACTTTCTCGATGGCTGCTGCTTCCTCTCTGGGCATGCGGTCTAAAAAGTCATCGTAGTGCTTCAGCCCTATTTTCTGCGTGCTGCTCAGGTGGGCCTTAGTGCGGATGTCCTCCAAAGTGCGGAATCCCTTGAAGACATTGAGACGTGCCGGATTATTTCTTAGAGAAATATTTTCAGTGCTAATGGTGAGATTTACCTGCTGGTACCACAGTTGTGCTGTTTTGGCTCCAGCCCCCCAGATGTTGGTAAAGAGCTCCAACACTGGCACGGCCTCCCCGATGTGATCAAGCTTCCGCAGATGACCGCTCTCCATGATCTCGTCGATTTTATCAGCCATGCGCTTCCCGATCCCTGGGATCTGACAAGCCTCCTAAAACAGTTGAATATGTTTTGGATTTAAAGAGGATACCCAATAATATTGGTGTATGTATGTTGATTTATTCCCCCATTCCTGACCTCCAGTGGAAAGAAAACCAACGGGCCTAAAGATTAAAGGATCAAATAGGAGTTTGGTGCTTTTTTTTTTTTTTTTTTTAATGATCAAGGACAAAGTGTCTGATCATTCATCACTGGTTCTTTTCCCGACAGTGTAAATTAAAGACGCTTGTGATGATTGAAGATATAGTTGACTACCTGATATGATGTCACAGGCTTGTGGTGACTCTTTAAGGCGTTGACAGCTTTGGAGTAGCCCAGCGCCCTCCACTTGTCCCCTTGGTGTGTGTAGGCCTTAGCCAGTACTTCTAGTTTGTCTGTGATGTGTTTGTTGAAGTTGTTGCTTTTGGACTGGGAGGACTGGGCACAGACCCACTTCCCGGGGACCACTTGCTGTGCAGCAGCTTCCAGATCAGGCCCATGGTTGGAGACAGTGGTTTTCTCTTTTGGGTGTTGGCCAGACATCAGAGCTTCCAGGTCGTTCTGAGAGACTAAGTCTTCTTCTCCTTGAACTGCTTTGGATTCTGGTTCTGTCTACAAATAAAATAGAATATGAATCTTTAGCAACAAGTAAAAACAAAGCAAAAGGCAGATGTATTGTTCTGACCCATTTAAGGCATAGAATGGTGCTATACCACATTTATTGGTTCCTCTTGCGTGACCTGGTCAGGCCGGTCAGATGCTGTTTCCAGTGTGTTTTCTGCTGAAGCTTTCTCACATGGAACATCTTCACGGCCCGTTTCAGATTCCCTAAATGGACAAAACAGCTTGTCACCAAAATACTATTTCAAATTTGGAAGAAACAGGAGATTTCTGAGAAAATCATTCATGTTGTCTAGGTTATTGACCTCATGGGTGAAAGGAGGCTGTATCTGCCAACGTCCAACAGCTTCTTCTCACTAATACACATGCTCAGCCATGTGCATTTCACCAGATGGACTCCAGGGGGCACACAGGGCACTTTCAGTAGACGCACAGCCCTGTCCACGTCCATGTTGTCATCTACAACAACATGAGTGATGCCGGGACAGAGTGCATTCTCTGTTTGTCCTCCGTTCTGCTTGATTTGTCGTTGAAAGATTTGGTGTCTAGCATTTCCAATTCCAGCAGCCAGGACATATGCTGTGACACCAGCAAATGTATTTCCTGGTAAGAAAAACCCCCAAACAAACAAAAAACTACAATGAACAAATAAGTGCTGTAAGATATTTGTGTGCCCGTGTGTGTGTACAATATTTAACGTCAAATCAACAATTCAAAGTTCTGTTTTCTTTTGCACTACTGGTAACAACCTGTAACATCACATTCTTCAGGCTTTCTCTTTGCTGGCGGTGGATCCTTCCCCTGTAAAACCTTGGCTCTTTTAACTTTGGGAAAGGCTTTCATAATCCCATGATGGGGGTCCATCTTGTCCCTTATAGGGGGGCATCAAAAGCCTACAACATCAAGAAAAATGTTACAGAAACCAACACAACTGTCTGTCAATAATTGTTATAATAGCCTCAACTATACTCACACAATGACCGTAATATTAAGCATAATGAATAATAAATTAAACCAAAATCAATATATATCTATATATAAAAAGTCGTATAATTGAATCTTTGATCAACAAAAGTGCAGTACCGGCCTAGGGTTTGGTCCGAGGACGTTTCAAATTAACAAACGTCTATTTATAAATGAGCAACTAAACTGTTCTTGCTTCAGCAACAAAACTGTCTCATCTTACATTGTGCGGAGATAATAGTTCTTATTCAGGCAAAATAGCCAAGGTTTAAAAGCTAACCATAACTAGGTGTAGCTATGGCTAGCTATATTTAGCTTATGTCTGCTTATTTATAAATCCAATTAAAAGTCGTGCTCTACTTTCCATTAGAATTCAAGGTGCCGTCGCAATAAAAAAAAATATTGCTATTAGTCTGAAGCAAAGAAAACAAGGAGATATAATAGTTTAGCTCTTACCCCTGCTGAAATTGAACCATCGACAATCAAAACAGATCACGTATCTTTCACTTCCGGGTCACTTCTTCTTGAATTAAAATAAATAATAATTATAGCCCGTTTCTATATAGAGTTTTATTCTTGCTTGGATTTATATAGTGACTTAATCCTTTTTTTGTTATACTAAATGTATTTTCATTTTTAAATACATAAGTAAACTAC
Source organism: Takifugu flavidus (assembly GCF_003711565.1). Classification (NCBI taxonomy): domain Eukaryota; kingdom Metazoa; phylum Chordata; class Actinopteri; order Tetraodontiformes; family Tetraodontidae; genus Takifugu; species Takifugu flavidus. The sequence continues at coordinate 1,663,862 of NC_079525.1, forward strand.
GTCGGTTACTATAGTTACCTGCTATCCGGAAGTGCTGAGCAAAAGAAACATTTTTGGAAACATGGCTGTACAAAGCTGGAGCGATGTATTAAAATCATCAAAGAAGACAGCTTTGTTAAACGATGGTGAGTTTCTTTATTAATCAAATGAATACATTTGTAGGAATTACCGGCTTTATTGTTGGTGAATATTCCTCTATCTCAGACTAGTAGCTTATTAGCTGGCGAGCTACCCTTGTGGCTGGCAGGTAAGACGAACTGAAGATACCACAACTTAGATAAGTTTGGTTTTTCTTGTTTATGTCGATTTCTGGATTGTTGGCATTTCTTCTTATCTCTGAGACACAACCCGTTAGCAATACTGATTATTGCTTGAGTATTCGCTGCTTATAATTTACATCTGGAAGCTCACGTGAATTCGAAATTAGGGCTGCTTACTATTGAAGGATCCTGTGAATTTTTGTACAGTTTGTGTGCGTTTAATAAAAAGTCTGTATTTAATTCAATCCCCAGGAAAAAGGAAGATACACTACCTTTTTACAGATGGAAAAGAAATGGCAGAAGAATATGACCTGGAAACAGACGAGCTTGTTGGTAAGCTGCAAATGTTTTGGAGTGGACATGATGGATTTCTGGTGGAGTTATATCTAATATGTTTTTCAGGCAGAAGGTGGAGACATAAAAATGCGCTTGGAGCTGTTGGTCCATGGCAGGTCGAGGTTGGTGAGCCCATTGCAGGCCCTGATGCTTCCACGAGCTCTGAGGTGATCAAGGAGAACTGCTCTAATGTGAGTTTCCTCCTAAAAATCTCAACCATTGCATTTCCTTTAAACATATATTAATGATTACGTTTAGATTATATGCTTGTAAAATAAACTTGAGTTGTTTTTGCCTCAGCCCATATTTATGCGCAAAGACACAAAGGCAAGTTTTCAGTGGAGAATCCGCAACCTTCCCTTCTCCAAAGATGTCTTTAATGTCTCTGTGGAGCCATCTGAGAGGTGTATCGTCATTAAAACCACAAACAAAAAGTAAGGATGTAAAAGAAAACTAACATCTCTTTCACCTTTTGTTTAGCACGTGTTGCATGCATTTGTTACGGGTGTCCTATAGGTGGCACTGTTTACAGTCCATTTGTCTGCTTAGTTGGCGTCATAAACTTATATCCTTTCCCTGGCTTCTCACTGAAGGTATTATAAGAAGTTCAGCATAGTTGACTTGGATCGGTGTCAACTGCCACTTGACTGCTCGGCACTCAGCTTCACTCATGCCAACAACACTTTAATTGTCAGCGTAAGTCCCAACATTGAGTGTAAAATATATGAAACTGCATTTATTTTCAGTATAAACGTAAATGTTAAAGGTTTATTATTAGAGCTGTGAACCATAATGTTCAGGGGCCCAGAGACTTGTTAAGCTACCTAAATAACTGGGGGGAAAACCCAATCATCTGTACTTAAAAAAAACATTAACTTTGTATATTGAGGCGTTTCTTCGTGTTTCATTCTGTTCATGATCTTGTATTTACTTTCCAGTATAAGAAACCCAAGGAGATCTTAATCCTTGAACAGGAGCTACTGAAGGAGCTGAAGAAAATAAAAGGACCCTGTGAAGGAGATGTTGACTGCAAAACTCAGTGAATTCTGACTGTGGGAACAAGAGAAACGTTTGGTGTTGCATATAAATCAGAGCCATACTATTTCCTTTTCTTTGCACATAGTCACATACCATTTAAAAGACTGCAATTTCTAATCCACGGTCTTCTAATTTTACTTAATGGCTTTTGTAATTAATTTGTGTTGATCAACGTATTCAATAAAATCTAATTTCAAAACCTCGCGTGTGATCACAAGAGCGTCCGCGTTCTCGAACCTACAAGGGAGTCATTTTAACAGGGGTCACATAACCTGCCACCCTCCACGCACCGATGTCCTTGTAAAACACTCAAAGGACACAATGCCTCATGCATGCTCGCTCCGGGGTCACTCACCAGCCGGTCCCATTTGTGTGAACTGAATACCCTCATGTAGCGTGCACGTATGTAATAGGCCACCCTGACAGTCGTTACTGAAGCTTGGTGATTAAGCTCATGTTACTTTTCCCGTTTTTCCCCTCCGTCTTTCCTGATGTTTCTAGATATCTAGTTTATCAGAGGCCATTATGCAAAAACAGAAATACTCCGACACTGAAAACAAAACTACCTATTTTTTTTCAAAATTACTTTTTTTAAATTTTACCTCGGAATTTTTATGAAACAGAAAAAACAAATGTCTCCTCTGGTATGTTTATTTTTTTGACCTTGCAATCATCACTTAATATTTTATGTTTAGAAGTTTAGATTTTTCTTTTTTCCCCCCCGACACGTGCACAAGGACTCAGGCTGCGGGCTCGGGGCAATTTTGGAAATCCTGATTATTCAATGTAGGTGTTGACGTTTAGTTGAATTCCTGTTGAGCCATGAATTGAACATCCAGCTCATGCCCTGTGAGAGCCCCTGCTCCCGGTCTTCTTCCTCCCCAGTCGCTTGGCCTCTGACGGTCATGCTCAGCTGCCTCTGGGAAGAGGGCTTCTTTTCTGCCTCCCTTTCATCCCGAATGCCTCTTCCCAGCCATTCCCCCTCTTTCAGACGATGCCACATTTTGCCACACAGTCTCTGATGCCCCCCCGCCCCCCAGCCTCCCCTTACCCCTCCCTGTGTGACTGGCTTCTTTTTGATAACTGACCCCTCCTCGTGTTATTATTCGAACCCACTATTGTATAACATGCCCTTTTATATGAGCTTTCACAAAGGGCCCATTTGATCAGAGGGTTACGGTGTTCGATCGTGAGAAATGCAACTACATGGTGGTAACCTTTGTTTGGGCCAAAATGGTGGGCTGACCTCATCGCTTTTAACGCATAGCTCAGGCCATTCAGCACCAAGTCTCACTTGCTGAGCACATTGAATTCAGTAGCCTGTCACAGATATTGCCCCTCAGTTATCTGGGTCTCCAGCTTGAAAAAGAAAAACACCGTTTTGGGAGCAACATATGCTTCCTTCCCTCGCTGAAACAACCTCGCAAGTGTGAAGCCAAGCAGCGTGTGAAGATATATATTTTTAGTTGTTTAATATACACTCTACAATAAATAGTTGGATCATTTGACATCATTTACATTTGTACAATAATATATATTTTTATATTTAGAAAGAAAATGTTAATCTTCTCCAAATTGACCTCCTAATGGGACAAAACGTCAACTGAGACTCAGATAGCTGCCACATCTATAGGTTCATCATACTCAATTAACATTCCTTTTTTTTTTGGGGGGGGGGGGGGTGAAGGGACTAAGCCCTCAACAGGGGTTCCAAAACTTGTCAACACTCAACTCCTCCGTTCTTTCCTTGACCCCCTGATTTAATAACTAAAAATCAGTCTTTCTTTCTGTGTGAAGTGAGAATAACTAGCAGATTAGAAAGTCAAGGTTTACATACAATCCAGTACAAAGAAATAGACGGAGTCCAACAAAAAGAGGCAAAAAGTGTACGGGCAAATGACTACGAGAGTTAGGTGCCCCGGGACGCTTCTGCTTTCTTCCTCCGGTAGTGGTTTTTCATAAGTCCACAGTTTTGCTTGGGCGGTTTTACCCTTCAGCGGGGCGCTGAGCGCTGCTGATGGGGCAATTTAGTCCGCTTGTTTAAAGAGTGCACTGGGACGGCGAGAGGAAGCACATCAAATGGCCTCCTCTCGCTAAGCAAGTGCCCCCTGGGTAGGCGCTTCATGAAGTGGGCCTCCCTCTGGTGCTGCTTGGTTTTGGAGGCCTTTTTGGGCCGGCCCTTCCGTGTGAAAGCCATGTACCAGCCCTCGTACTTGGCATTCTGCAGCGCCGTGTAGTTGTTTTCTAGAACAATCTCAGTGAAGATGCAGTCTTTGCCACGGCCTTTCCGCTTTTAGAAAGAAAATGAAGAAAGAGGGTGGGGGGAGAGAGTTCAAGCTTTTTCGAATAGTTTCTAGGAGGGACAGGAACTGACTCTATTTTCAGAGGACTTCGGTAAAAAAAATTACTCTGAAATCCAGCTTACCTTTCCGATCAGCTTTCCCCTCTTGTTCATACATATGTAGTATCCTGTTTTCACACCTTTAATACGAATGCGGCTTCCAAACGAGTCTGTCTCCACCTCCAGTTTAGCTGTATAGACAGAAAAAGATTTCAGATAACGAGCTAACGCGATGCAGACGAGCAGACTGTTGCGCAACTTATTCAGGAAAGCTGCAGTAAAATGGATTAGTGATTGCATAATTGCTGCGTTCACTGATACTGTATCCACCTTCGACAACCGCCATCACCATCGTGTTTTGCATGTTAAGATTGCTGTTGTGAGTCTGTAACTTGTGCGCTGTGATGCGAGTTGGGCCGAGGATAAAGCAGAGGAAGACTCCTGCGCTCAGGGACGCAGCCACACACACAGAGCAGCGGTCAGATTTGGGCCACTTACAAGAGTGACACCCACTTATGGGTGTATATGTGCAGCTGATGCATGCATGACTGACTCGCTCCACCTCTCTAAATGGCTTTGTGTGTATGTGTGTGTCGGTTAAGAATTTTAAAAGACAAAAGGGCACGCAGCCGCCGTCAAGGCAGGCGAAGGTGTAAAGCGAAGTTGCTGACTTCACCGCTCCTTATAAATTGAGTCATGCATTGAGTTGTAATGCAGTGAAAATTCCTCATAAAGTGAGCTTCCAAAAGGAAGCAGACCCACCAAAAGCCTGTTTTCTTTCCTGCAGCATAGTGGCAAAAAAGTTACTTCTTGAAGTTTGGGGAAGACAGTTTTTTTTTGTGTGTGTGTGTGTTGTTGTTTGTTTTTTGTGGACGGCAACCCTGATGCCACATATTACATACATTTTTAGTGCTTCTGCAAGTTTTACCGAAAAATATTTATGCCATTTGAAACTTCCGGGCTTTTAGTAATATAATATACTATATAATATAGTATATAATAATTATAATAAAAATAATTTCCTGGTTTTGTGTGTGTGTACGTGTCCCTTTATCAGCTTAAGAAACCAAACTTTACTATTTATCAAAAAATTAATAATGTTTAAATTGAAAAGGCCTCCTGCCGTAGGCTATATAAGTTCACTCGGTGACCATTACATGTAAGTTACGCTTTTCATACGTTTTATTTCTAAAATGTGCGCGATACAGCACAACTCTCGCGATATGTTGCGCGTTTCTCGTTTTAATTAATTGACCCGCTGCTTCCTGTCGGGACGCTTTACTTAATTAAGACATTTTAATGCAAACTGCAGCGGTTCACTTCGTGGTTCTCACCATACACGGCTCCGTCGTCGCCGTTTGCGTTCACCCTCTTGTTGGCCAGGACCTGGACGTGTTTCCCGCTGGTTCGGCTGTACAGCTGGTAGGTTCGGGTCAACCTGCGGCTCATTCTGTCCGACAGTCGGCTCTGCTCTGTGACATGGTGCTTGAAATTCGGCGGAGACTGTGCGGTGTTCTGTCGGACAATAGGAAACACATGTCACGGCGCATGAAATTGCGTTTTAATCTTGTACCCGGGGAAGACTGAAAAATGTTAACTGCTGGGCGCCGCGGCGAGGGCCCGGGCCCACAGTTCATTATGTCATTCATCAGGTTTAACTGGGATCATCCTGTCTCACCTTCTCCCCTGTATTTGGACACAATCGAGAGTATTTTTTGGAGATGCTTTCAGGGACCCTCGGGAATGACGATTCCCCTCTGATTGGTTGTTTTTACCACTGATGAACTTTCACCCCTTCCTGACTTCTTTTCTCATCGCAGCCGCCCTCCGTCCACATGTGTTTTAACAATCACTTTTTCGGCCGGATCGGACCTCTTTTCAAGATGTTTGAAACGTTGCCAAACGCGCTCATAATAAAATGTTGTGTTTTTTTTATATTCTTAATGCAGCCGGTTGCAGAGACGCGCACGCAGGAGGCAAAGAACGTGTCCACTTGTATTTATGAGGCATCAGTGTGTTTTATGTTCAAGTTAAATTGCGACTTACCTGTGCGTAAAAACACAGCGCAGTGAAATGTATTAACCTGAAACAGCAAGAAACAGGAACACTTAAAACTGCTCTTCCGTTCCGTATTGTTCTGCATAAATAAATAGAGGTCTTTACTCACAGATACCCCAACCTCGATGTTCTCAGCCTCATCTTGTAATAATTCAAATACTGCTTCATGAATATTCCACTGTTTACTGCCGGGAGACCGCGGAAATAAACTTCTCCAGTTGAGATTTCACTTCGGGTTTATCCTTCTCGTTCCACATTGAAAGGCGACGAGCGTGATCACAAGGAACTCCAAAACAAACAGGATCCAGTGCAGTTATGGGATGCACTCGGTTTTTTTTTTTTTTAACTGTCCAAAAGTTAAAAATTAAAATTCTAAGTCCGTCGCAGATGTCGCCGGTGTCTCCATCAAACGCTTATTTCCGTCAAACACTCACAAAGTAGAGGCTTTTCAATTTAAAGTATTTTTTGGGGGGGAAGTGGTGGTTTTACGCACAATTCTTTGCGCAGCAGGAGAGACGTGCGCCCCCCGAAAAATTGCGTTTTTTAATTACCAAAACAAGGCGAAGCTGCGCGCGTCCGTCTAAAAGATGCGCGTCCAGTTAAAGTCTAACGTCCAGCTTCCTCCCACGTGTGTTTCTTGCGGTCGTCTCCAGCCCTCGTAGCCAACAGCATCTGTCTTCCTCTACATTTAAATGCTTTAACTTGCGGGAAAGTCAATATCCTCCGCGAAAGCAGGCGGAGCTTTTAAGCCGGAGCCAATTTGAAACGGAATACTTAAACACTTCGCCTGCGTCCGTTTGCTGACAGCTCCATCAACGCGGCGTCCGCCAGCAAGTGCAGTGAATGGATTTAAACCACATGAAGATCAAATATGAAAGCGTAGCAGCAGGTCCGTGTTCTGGACTGCCACAATATCAGGCGACAGCTTAAGTTTCCTTTTCTTTGCAATCACTCACATGAATCTGGTTGACACAGGCCAGGATGTTGCTGGTTTTAATCCGTGTTAGATCAGAGTGCACTTGCCTTGTTTTTTTATAACTTAAAGGAGGGAGGAGGGGGGATCCTTGGTATGTACTTGTGAAAATCTACAGTTACATTAACTTATTCCCTGACTGCAGGTTTGAGGTAGTTTGGTGGTCCCACAGGACGGAGCCTGATGTGCTTTTTCATCCTACATATGTAAGTAATATGTATTCCATGTGAACGCGCGACACAGAATGGTTTTCACATAAAACGGAAAGTCTTTGACTTGGATACAAATGCTCTCTTGCTCACCATCATTCTTCCATAACTTCTCACAGTCCTGCTTTTTCCTTGGTCCCAGTCTGCAGCTTTCCCAGCACGGCGTCACGCATCGTGCAGTTGTACAGTAATTATTCATTGTGACAACAGGGCGACAGGGTGGCCCTCAGTGGCCCCCAGGCAGGGAAAGGGCCCTATGTTAAACGGGGCACTTCGAACTTTGGCTGTCAGACACAAACATCTGAGATTATTGATCACGGACATTTGAAATCCATCAAAAAGTCGCATCTCCAGAATCCTTCAGGGGCTAAAATTTTACTTTTGGTTTTGGGATTTTATGATAAAACTAGTATTAAATGTGAGTGTAGATATTAGATCAGGTTTTAGAGGTCAACTTAAGTCACTTTAAAAGTAAAATTGTTTTTGTCCAAGAAGCTTAACGGTGCTCCTGTGTGTCCAACATCAAGAATGTATCTAATTCACAATTTAAAATAATGTTTTTTCTAAAAATGAGCTATTAGGAAACTGCTTATACAGTAAAGGCTAAGCTGACTTGAACTTATGACATGACCACAACATACACAGACGTGCTATAGTTTAAGTTCCATCTCCAAAGAAACATGACCATCAAATGCATCACGACAGGCCAGCACAACAACGATTAATGTCTATTTTATAAAAAAAAAAAAAGGCTCCCATTCAAGCAGTTTGCACGTAACATAAAGGTTCTGGGTCTTACCTAAAACTTCCTATTTCCTCTTTTGCCCTGCGACTAGAATGGAGCAAAAGCACAGCAATTAAAAAAAAAAAATTGCAAATAAACCTATATGGAAACATAGACCTCCTTGGACTTCACCCTCTTAATACACTTAATTTAAAAGTGCTTAAATATCAATTCACCAGTTTGGGCTTTTATAGTTGTAATGAGCCCAAACAGATTTTCATATTTTAGGTGTTACAGAATGGAGGCCTGTAGTGAACAGCCTGGGAAACGAAAGGCCTCCTCAAACAGAGCAGCTGCACCAAAGTACAATATATATATGTATAATTACGAGTCGGGTCCATATCTGAGCTGTAAATCAGTCACTTCAGCTGGTGCAGGGGATTTAAAGAGTGAAAATAGACCTGCCTTATTAGCTCCAGAGGGACGCCGCAGCAGAGAGCTTTTGCCACCTGGAACAATTCAGCTTTGTACTTTAATATTTTGACCCCAACGGAGCGACGATTGCCCATCCAAATATGAAATCCACATGCATTAAAGAGATTTGATTTTTATGGAGGCCGCGGAATAACTCCTCAAAAGCACCGGTCTGACTTTCTGAACTCCCAGATTAGCACAGTCGCAAGTGGTTTCAGGAAAATGTGATTGAGAATAAGAGTCCTCCAGATGACTGACTGGTGTGTAGCAGCGCATACCTCAAAGTAAAGAACACTCATCATTTCAGAACTGCGACATTTCTCCTTCTTTTTTTGTTATTAAAGTTCCGCGGGCTGACGGTCTCATCGCGGTCCCGTCGCATCATCACTCGGGCTCGTTATGAGCGCTGCGGATTGACAGACGTGATGTTTCTGTTGCCTCTTCGTGGACATGAATGTCTTCATGTCTGAACCTTCTGCTCGGCGAAGCTCCATTAAATCAAGATGCGTCTGTTTCCTTCGTTTGGATCGATGAATCACTTCTGTTGAGTAAACTGCTCATATATCTCTCAACATTACCTCTGCAGACGGCTGAGTTTCAGACGCTGGGAAGCACTTCGTTGCTGCTCCTCTGCATGACAGTCAGCAGCTTCCCTCCCTGTTTACAGCCGTTGCGGCCTCGAGACAGGCGAGACCAGACCATGACCCCGCTGAGGCCCTGGCAAGGAAAAGACTTTTTCAGTGATAATTGTCCCAAACGGCCAAGATCCAAATATTTCTCCTTGTTTTTTGGAATAATCAACAAATCTGGCCTAGCAACACTCCTCTCATCCCCTTTCTGTGAAGCTTTCATGGTCACAGGAGCTGCAATAATACACCAGCCATCCCAGAGGCAGGAATACACCATGGACTGGTCCCAGTTCTTTTCCAGTTTGGCTAATTTGACCGACAAGCGACCAAAGACTTTAGTGATCATCTGCTCGACTTCTTTACAAATGTCCTCCAACAAATACGCATGTTGGTTTCCTGTCATTACTTGGTGGTGTTCACAGAACAGCACAGCCAAGAGTTTGTCTCCCACAGTTGCTCTTAAATCCACAATGTGGCGTTTTTACAGCCTCACTTTGTGTCTGTTAAAGAAAAGAGTTATGGTGTGCTAATTATGGAGTGTTAGAGGATTTGGGGCTGCACGCACACAAGACACAAATGAGAGCTCACACTAAATGGATTCTTTCAATTAGGCCCTGGACAAGGAGCAAAGTTCTCTAGCTTTGTGCATTGATTGCTCTGTCGGGTCCATCGTTTGTAATTAACAGGAGATGCTAATAAATGCATAGCAGACCTAACTGTCATGTGCCAGACTCTGTCCCCTTGTTTTAATACTAAAAGTGGGTCTGTAAGGATTCATCCAGCGGGGTAAAGACCTGCCAGAGTGCTACGGATGATACATCTAAAGGCAGCAAAGGTGATCTGTTTTAATACAGAGCAGCACTAGTGTGGACCCCTGAACGCTGCATGCACTCACATTTCAAGTCAGTTTGCTTGTCTGCGGCAAAATACTATTAGTGAAATTGAAGATTTTATCATTCGAAACACAAGATTTACGAGCCCTGCAGCAGCCAGTCTCCGAGAAATGAATTAAATGTTTTGGCTTTTGTGATGGGAGCTCTGCTGTCATCCATCTTCACATGTAACTTTTACACAACCTGCTTTTTTTTTGGAGGGGGGAGGGGGGGGGTAATATTTGACTGAGAACAGTTGTATCGGTAATATGCAGTCCGCTCGTCGGCTGGGCTTTACAACAGCTACTTCCAATTTATGAACTCCTCTGTTTCTGCAGATGTGAATGACAGTCAGTTAAGACGACCTGTCACAAAGGTTTCGCTAAAATTCTCCAGACCGCACATGAAAGCTTTCTCAGAGACTCCATCAAAAGCCATCATTTTTTATTCTCATTTTTTACATACCGAGCTGTCTGCTGCCTCACTCCTGCAACCCTCTGGTGTCCAGCTTTTCTTGCCTCTTAATGAGCTTGAGAACATTTGACGGTCGTCCAAGATTTGCCCCCAGATCTTGATTCCTTTGCCTTTTCTCCTGGTCTCCCAGTGCTGCTTTTCTCATTTGGGTCCCTGCTTCCAAAGTAAAGCCAAGGTCCTGGTATCAGCAGATTAGGTGCAGAAACAGCAATCAGACTCCACAGGGAAGCCTTTTGGCAAAGATGCTCTTTAGTTATTGTTAGAGGAGTGACTGAATGTCTGAAAAGGCCTCGGAGTAGACAACCAATGAAAGGGACTATTTGCCCGAGTTAACGCGAGACGTAAAAATACCTACTCTTGTATAAGACAGCAGCTGTGGAAAGGAAGAAGCCAGGGACAAAGAGGAAAAACAGTCAGGGAGGGAGATCGAGAGACATGACGAATATGTCGGTCACCTCATAAACCTCAGCGTTTTATTAGAAAAGAACCTTCTCAGTTATCCACTTGTAATTATGCTATTAATTACACGTTTTAACAACACCGCAAACCACATAAGGTGCCCGCGACCACAGGACACACTCATATTTACCTTAAAGAAGAGTGAGCATCTATTTATTTTTTAGAATCACCAGCTAAATCCTTCCCTGGTGTCCTTGAGCCTTGTTGAAATGGCCATTATTTAAAGGTTCTTTTTCAGCGTATTATATCATGGTATAAGTTCTAACGTGCCAGAACCAGTCCCATGCTGCTGGACCCGGGCCCGGGAAGGGGTCAGAGGGGTTTCGTAGGCCCAGACAACCTGGCGATAAAAACGTGCAACAGTTGTACAAACTATTGGCTTCTCTCACTTCAGTTGAGTTCAATCAAGCCAACAATCGTTCGCTTGACTGAAAAAGAAAAAAAAAAAATCCTCGGAATTTTTTCGCTATTATAAGTGCGATTATAAGCGGGGGAGGGGGCATCGCCCAACGTAGCTCGATCACCCGGCGGTGAATTTGGTGTCAGGAAGCCAGGCCTGGGAAAAGAGCTACTGTGAGAGAATTTGGAAAGTCGGCTCAAAGCTTTCGCCACCAAATGACGTCGGAGGTGTTTGAGCGGGGGGGGGGACGAATGAGTTTTTAACTGGATGAAATGACTGTCTGGGAATGACCCTGGTGTGTAGAAATCATTAAGGGGACCCAAATGTGTTCTGCATAAAGGCTCAGAGTGGTGTAGTGACATTATAGGAGGCTCTGCAGAAGGCTTTAACAAGTACTTTAACACAGTAGCAGCTCAGTTCTGTCCCTCAGCCTCCGTTTCATCACTCAGGCCCACGCCGACGTCCCCGTCGGAGGGGCAAGGTTTGTGGCCGTGAGGTAGCAAACTGCTAAAGTGTCCCTCCGTCAGAGGTCCTCTGTTCCAGCCACTTGGATGGTTCTCCTTGTGACCCCCCCCCATCCTGAAGGGTGCTTGATTTACTGTCTTGTAAACACATAGGAAGTAGCATTGAAAACGGTTTCAAAAGTCAATAAAGCAGACATGATTTCTTGTATTGGGGGGGTCAAGTAGCCTCCCCTCCCTTTTCCGTTACTCCCTCTCTGGCATCAATGTCTTTCCTTCGTATGTCATCTGTATGTTTTGTTCCTTCCTCCTTCTTTCAGTTCCCGTTTCCAGATTCCCCCCCCCCTCCGCTGTGCTCACTGCTTCTCCGGCTCTGCCTTTTTTTATTTCATGGGTTGGGGTAGTGGACAGCCAGAGCAATGGCTTTAACAGGCCTACCTGCAGGGCTGCTTAGGGCGGCTCTTTCATCTGGGCTCTGGAGAAAGAAGCCCCCAGCCCTGAAACATCTGTGTGGACCTGGGAGTGAGAGGGCCGTGGAAAACACAGCAGCGTAAGAAAGGAAATTCAAAGACCCTCAGGGAATCTTACTTTATTTTCTCCATCTCTCTCATTCGACCTTTGTTAGCTCCCCTCGCTCTATACCCCCCCCCGCTCATGATCCCAGAAAGTTTTGCTCCAACTTTTCTTTTTCCTGCCGTCGCTTTTCACAGGGGGGCTCGTTCGATACGAACCCCCCCTTTTACCGCCATAACTCTGCCCTGCGATGTGATCTCAGATAGCGAGGCGGCGTTTTGGCGGTTAAAGCGGGGTGTGGCAGCCTGTTGCAGCCTGCCGTGACACTTTACAGGCACCAGGAGCAGCGCCTTGAGAAAAATGGAGCCGTCGGTTCATCTGTTTAGCTGTCATATCGAATAACATAAAGCACTCAACAGAGTACATGCCTCCACCACCCACCTGAGCTAACACACACACACACACACACACGGAGAGAGACGGAGAAAGAGAAAGAAAGAAAGGGAATACCAGCTGTGTGTGAAGGGACTTCAACAGCCCGGTTTTTCTTGGGCATTGACCTGCTGACCAGCCTTTTGTTCGGCATCTGTATGAGTATCAGAACCCCGACGGAATATTTATTATTCAGAAATAATATTGTTTAATCCAAGCATCTGCATGCGTCAATCCTTCATTCTTCCTGAATCAAAATGAGTGAGCTGCAGCTCCAAAAGATGATTTTTCTGAATGTTTCTTCTTATCTTCGGCCTGATGTAGTTCTGCTGCAGCCCCTTTAAAAACAAGGGGTTGGAGGATTAGAGGCGAACGTAATGTCCCTCGTGCATCATCAGCATCAGTGCTGGGGTGAGATCACCGCCCTCATGCTCCTCCAAGAGGTGAGGTATAATTGTATCACCCGTTGTTGATGCTCCATAACGTTCTCGCGGGTGTTGCAGCAGTAGCGCCTTTCTTTTTTGGGGGGGGGGGATTTCTTAATTTCAGGCTGCGTATCCGACTTCTGACCTCTTTTCCGCACGTTGGCTGAAGGGATTTCTTGGCTCGGACAGGGTTTGGCTTGCTGGGACGCGAGCGAAGATGCGTGCGACGTAGTTTTGAGGCTGATTTCGATCTTACATGTTCAGGGTGTGTCAACGTTTGTGCGGGAATTAAGATGATCAAGTCCACAGACTTGACTTCGCTGGCTGGTCTGGAACCTCCTATCAATGTGGGCGGGAATGATTTAATAAATGGTTCGACACAGGAAAACTGCAGCAGATTAAACTATGTTGTAATGAATTAATAGCAGGAATCCAGGAGACACTAATAAAACAGGTTTGCTGAAATTTCCATCCTGTCGTCAGCAGAGGAACGCCGACAAGAATCTGATTACGCATTTTCCACTGCGTTATTGTCAAGTATTTTAAAGGCCACTTAAGAAACAGGACTTTAATGGTATCATATTTAGGATTACCAGTTAAGTATTCCAGCAGCTCGTCCCACCCAGTCAGTTTCAAGCCAACTTGAGAAGATGTAAAAAACTGGAATGAGAATTACCTGACTCCTCTCTCCTCCTCCTTCTCCCGTCCCCAGGAGAACCTTTAAGGAGATAAATTTATAAAATGTTTAACAAGAAGGAAAGAAAACAGCAGGATGTAGAAAGAGGCAAAGGTGTGGGCGGGCGGGCGGTTATGGAACCGGGCAAACTGAGGCAGGTAGCAGAGTTAAAAAGCAGGGACGAGGAGTCCAGCGGGGAGTAGAAGAAGAGAGCGCTGTCGTGTTTGTTTAGTTCACCTTCAAAAGCTTAATTATTTTACCATGCTGTGCCTGCAGAGACCAGAGGATCCACTGGGCGCTCTCCCCCGTCTCCCTCAGGACTTCACCTTTGATACACTTTCAACTGTCCCATCTGAAAATGTAAAACTTCCATCGACAAGAACTTTGCTAACCCCTAAGATCGAGCGTAGCATTTTTAGTAGCAACGCCGCCGTCTCCGTCTCCTAAATCCTCCCATGCTGAGCCAATCAATCATTCTGCGGCTCTGCGGCAGCGGGATGCCTACGGGGCGCTTTCCTTTCCAGTAACTGTCACCAAAAGGTGAATCAAGGGGGGGGAAACACTGAATGGGAAACGGCAGCCTGCAGATTTAGCTTAACCTGACTTTAAAGTGTCTAAACGCGCGTTGCGCCGCTTTGCAATCGCTGATTTTTGTGCCTGGCTGACTCCTGAGGCGCCGCGGCTATCCAGCTGCATTGTTATTTTAACTGGCTGGGGAGCAGGGACCCCATAAAGGCCCCGCACAAATGGCTGAGAAACCAGGTTTTACACCATTTCAAGTTCTTCTGCATTTAGAAGATGTGGTAATGGCTTACATTTACTTGATATTTGACAGATTCATAGCACATCAATACAATAAACCCTTTCACATCTGTAAAACATATATTCTGTACATCTGGACTGTTGCTATTACACGACTGTTGCAGGGCCTGCAGAGGGTATAGCCCCTCTCACAACTCTAGATTCCTTTAGCTTGGCTGATGAACCCACATTTTCATATATATTAGCATAAATAATGAGTTTCAGATTGGATTTTTTTAAAAAAATGTGACACCTTTACTTCACTTGTAAACCAGGAATCTTGTGCAGGCAAGCACACAGCAGCTCAATTTACACCAAATGGGAATGCCAGTCACTCTAGGAATTTCTATATGTTATTACTGTGGTCTAGACAGCCATAGGACAGGTGTCTTTAACAGCGATGGTGTATATCGACGTTTCTTACTGATGATTTTGTTCCAGGGACCAACGTTCTGAATAAACAGCAGCATTTAATTGGAATGACTTCTGTTTATTTTTGGAGGTGTAATGTTGGACATTCCAGCTTGGCAGAGACACAGAGGACAGGCTGGGAAAGACCAGACGGACCTTTTCATCCTGGGAAAAAGTAAAAGAAAAATCACCTTCCCTCATTTTAGATTTGACATGTTTGCATTATATTATCTATCTATCTATCTATCTATCTATCTATCTATCTATCTATCTATCTATCTATCTATCTATCTATCTATCTATCTATCTATCTATCTATCTATATCTATCTATCTATCTATCTATCTATCTATCTATCTATCTATCTATCTATCTATCTATCTATCTATCTATCTAGTCACAGAAGAATCTACCATCCCTCTGCTTTTCTCCTGTTTTTTATGTCTTTACCTTCTTCCTTATCGTCCCTTCCTACAACATTCTGTCTTTTCCATTTACCTGATACTCGTCTTTGATCTCCTCTGACCTTCCCGTCTCTCTCTGGACTTTCCTTCCTGTATCTTCTACCTCTCTTCCTCCCCTCCTTCTTTATCCTGCTCTCCCTGTTCTTCTTTGATCCTCCACAACCCTCTGTGGTCTCCAACCAGTGGGACCAGTTAGACCTCGTAGGCGCAGGTCTTTTTCGCCGCTGCCGTGTGGTCGATATTACCTTCTGCTCTAAAACGACCTCTGCGTCTCACAGTGCGACCCCCACCACCAGACTCTTTGGGTGGGTTTTGGATGGTCGGGCGGTGTGTGTTTGTGTGTGTGTGTGTGTGTGTGTGTGTGTGGGGGGGGGGGGGGTAGTGGAGCTCAGGGACCACCAACTCTCTTTTGAACCCCTGTCCTCAGTAAAATCCCTAATGAGCTTTAACCTGATGAGAAAAAAAGAACCCCACTCAGTAAGAGAAACTAAAAATTGCCGCTCAAATCTGATGTGGTTCACCTCCGTGTGCGTTGCCAGTGCACCACCGGGCCTGCGAGTGTGGTAAACAAACCCCCTTTTAGTGCCAAAGCGTCTCCATTCACCCTCCTTTCACCCTCACCACAACTGCCAGGAATGCTTTTAACAATTCACTGTCAGACACGGAGCAACGTGGGACGCTGGAGATTGTTACATTCCAAAGTGCCGCATTTCTTTTTTCTTTTTTTTTTAGCTGCTCTTCACATGTCAATCAGCGGCACTATCTCCTTGTCGCCCCTTTAAACCCCCTCCGTCTCCAAACACGCACCGGCCGAGTCCGCTTTTCCGCGTCTAAGGATACAGTCATCAGTGCTTTAAGCGCAGAAGAATGTGGGTCCTATGGCGGCTGTAGGACACACAAACAGAGGTTTCTCAGACTTCACTCACAGGACTCCTCCACCCTCAACATCTGTGATGTGGGTCACCGAGGAGCACCTCTCCTCTGCTGAAATGCACAAAGCAGCAGGTCTCTTTTAACAAGGAGCCTCTGGAAAAAGCAAAAAAAAAAAAAGAGAGAGAGAAGAAAGTGTAGGTTTCCAGGATCATAACTCATCTCATCCAGTGAGTTTTCATTCCACAGATATGAGGATTTCTTGCAGGGTTCGCTTCTGATTTTAAGGCCAGTTGAATTCTGCTCCATGAATCACAACGCGCTCTGCTCTGCCTCGCTTGGCGTGAGCGATCAGGCCTGGAAGGTCACACAGATAGAGCACCATCGCCTAATGCCTGACTCTCGACAGCTCTGCTCACACACTTACAGTCGGGATAACGGTCCTGGTGAGATTCTCGGGCACATTATCAGTGCGCTGAAAGCACCTGACTGGTATGTGACAGTGGCAGTTAGTGACAGTTCTCCTTTAAAGCAGGGGGAGCGGGGGAGGGCAGGAAGGGTGAAGGATTGATCCATTTGATACCAGCCCTGCTGGGTACTTGACAGAAGCTGTCAGTGAGGCTGGAGGAGGGTGGTGCTTATCGATCAAACACCCCTCCTATCTGCTGCTCTGACCTTCATGTCCCGAGGTGCTCCGTTGGGGTGGGAGACTCTAATGAGAGACAGGGGACCTGTGTTTGGCCATCTTCTTTTTTTTTTTTCTTCTCAGCTTTGTGCTTTTAAAACCAGAAGAAAGAGCTAAACAGAAAAATTGCCCACTTTAAATGCAGCATCAATGCTGCGCGCTAATGCACACAAACTGTGAGTGTATGTATTTAAAATAAAATAGCAAATTCATAGACAAGAAAATAATTCGATCAAAATAGAATATGAGTGTAAGCGCCCTTAACATATAGAAATGAATAATTTAATGTCAATAATTATTTATTTAATGCTGGATTTGGAATTGTCCAACAGGTCATGAATGATAATTTCTTCCAACAAGGTCCAGCACTTAAATAAAAAACATATTTATATTCTATTCTGATTTGTCACACTATAATTTAAACTCTTTTGATAACTGCACATATCACAGAGCATTTCTAAGAGCTGTCTTTTGGTTCATTCCTGTTCATTGCTGCTGCAGAGATTAGAGAAAGAGCGCCACCTAGCGGTCTTCCAACAAGGCCTTTGCATGCATCTCAGAGCAATGATGCAGGAGCTGCACTTCTGTCCTGCAAGGCTGTGGAAGAGAATCACTCTGTTCATTTATGATTTATAGGCTCCGACCTTCTCATTGGGTCTCATTTTTGAGTTGTTTCTGGAGGTGAGAAGGCGGATGAGACGCACGCGAGCGGTGGTCTGGTCAATAGACGCCCCCTACTGTTCATTTATTATTATTATTATGTTTTACCTCTGATATATTTGAACTTAAATCACTGCAGGAGAGCTAATATGCCGCATCAACACTTGCCATCAGGTGTAAAATTCAATCTCGTTGCATTTAGACACAATTTTCTCTAAATCTGCATTTTTTTATTCCCCACAAGCCTCATAGACACGAGCCCATTTTCTCTCTGCCCCAACCTTCCTGATCTATAAATACTCTCTCATCAGCAGAGCTTGGCTCGACCCCCGGCCTTTCTCCGTCCAGCAGGGCTGTGATTTATGGGGGCTCAGGGTGGTGCTAACCTTGCACTTGGGCCCTGGCAGTATAAATGATGACAGGTCAGTGGCACTGCGGATAGAGGGCAGAGATTTTCTTTCTTCTCCCCTCCCTCCCTTCCTCTCTCTCTCTCTTTCGTGTTTGTCCTGTTATCACTAGCATGATGAAGACATCATCATCCTCTCCAGAGTATAAATAGTGCTGGATCAGGTGACAGCGTTTGGCCCCGGCCTTTGATGGGAGCTTTAATTTCATGCCTAATTTCTCTCAGCGCAGTGACGATCGATGCTGCCCTGTCTGTGCTCCCCATCCCTCTGCTTCCCTCCGCAGTGAAGAAAGAGGGAGCGAAGAAGGATAAACGTACGCAGCTGACTGATGTGTTGGCTCACCTGTAAACACACACACACACGTGCGCGCGTGCGTGCATGAGCAGCTTTCACAGGATGCAATAGGAGTGGAGATGGGGAGGTTCATTTCTGTGCTTTGTGAGCAGGGCTGACTGGAACGATCAATGCAGCTGGAACAGATAGCTTTGGAAATAAGAGCAACAAGCAAACTATGACCGCGCCGCCACCTGTGTGTTGTGCGTGCCGCCATGATAAATAAAAGCCCTCTGCCTCCCTCTCGTAGCCCCGGGGAGGCATTGAACTCTAGCCCCTCCATAATGACTTTGTCTGCCTATCGATCCAGCTATGATCCATGTACTGTAATTCTTATATCATCAGCCGCAGCCCCAGCAATAACTCCAAGTCATATTTCGGGGGCCTCCCGTCCACTTGACAACTTAATGATGCAGAGGGCCTTGCCGAGTTTGCCCCCTTCCTCCCTCCCCCCCTCCTCCTCCTGCAGGGCTCTAATTTCTCCTTGTTCTTTTAGACTAATATCAGCAAAGGCTGCTCTCTGAGGATTCTCCTGTCTGAAGCCACATATCTTCTTCTCCTCACCTGTGCACTTGCAGTGTAGTGCATGGGTTATGCTGTCCAGGACCGCCGTGCATCTGTCTCTGATTTGGCGCACAGTCCCTGCAGGCTCCTGAGGAGGCTCAGACATCCCTCTTTAGACTCTGTTCCTTTTCTGCCTCTGAGTCAGAGCTATATTTCATTGTCATTTCAACCCTCTCCTCTTAGCCTGGGCGTAATAGCAGGAGATATATGGTGCCGCATTTGGGGGGGCCTTCTGAGCTTCCTCAGCCTTTTAGAAAAAATGTTGTCAGTGTGACAAAACAGCAGCTCCAAGGCGCCCGGGCACAAAAGCCACACCGTGCTTATCCACGGGCGATTTTTGGAATATCCTGTACTGATCTTTTTAGTAAAGAGACGGCATCTGGATCAGGATGAGTTGGAGGAGTCACCTGGGACAGAGTCATAGCTCATCTCTGTCACGCTGTCTGGCCAAAGGCTATACAGTAGGCTGTCCATCAGTTCTGTTTTATAGGAACTGATTTAGAAGGTAGGCCTTGGATCCTGAGCTAATGAAGAAGCCTGTGATTGTACAGGACTGTCTGACACACCATGGGATGGATGAGCACCAGCCTGACAAAGAAACAGCAAAAAAAAAAAAGGAATTTCAATGTACGGAGCGACAGGACAGGCCGAGATGGTGAAGCCTGGACAGGAATGATATATCCTGTCATGGGTCTGAGATGAGAAAAGGCAGATCATGTTCAACCTGTGGGGAGGGAGCCAATGGAGACTTGTCACAATCTTCAGTGCCAGCAGACTTTGCAGTGTCATGGTAACCAAAATTGAGGAAATCTCACCCAATCTTGTCCTTTCACCCCCATGCAAAAAAAGAAGAAGCAGTATTTACATGGCGTCTGCAAAACCAGGCGTGCCCTCCTATTTAACTTCCCTTCTTTCTTCCCTTCACAGCTTCTGTCCATCCCACATCCAACAAGTAACCATCTCAAGCTTCTTCTTTCCTGCTCCCTCACACCTCCCTCCTCCTCTCCTCTCCTCTCCTCTCCTCTCCTCCTCTCCTCTCCTCTCCTCTCCTCCTCCTCTCCTCTCCTCTCCCCTCCCCTCCCCTCCTCCTCCTCTCCTCTCCCCTCCCCTCCTCTCCTCTCTCTCCTCTCCTCTCCTCTCCTCTCCTCCTCCTCTCCTCTCCTCCTCTCCTCTCCTCTCCTCTCCCCTCTTCTCCTCTCCTCTCCTCTCCTCTCCTCTCCTCCTCTCCTCTCCTCTCCTCTCCTCTCCTCTCCTCTCCTCTCCTCTCCTCTCCTCTCCTCTCCGCCACCCCTCCACCACTCCCCCAGCCTTAATTGGGAGTCAGGGAGAGCGGTGGAAATCGCATTAACGCGGGCCCTGCCTGGGTGTGCCATCCATCTTCTTTTTTATTACGCCGCGCCGGGGCTGCCTGGGCGCTGCCGTTCGATTTGTCACCGGCCTCGTTCGCTGATAACAGGCATTTGTCATCGCCTTGCCTCCCTGTTAATGTTATCATCTCCTCCCTGACAGCCGCCCTCCGCCGGGGAGCGCCGGCGACAAAGCACATCCGTCAAGCGAATATTTCCACGGCTAAGGGGACCGCACACTGCAATAAGCCACATTAAAGCCTTTATGAAGGGCGCGCACCGTGCGCGATCGCGCGCGCGCGCGCCGGATCGCGTAGCGCACTTGTCAGTGCTGTAAAAGAGGAGAGGTGGGGGCCGACAGGGAGAGGACGAGGTAATTTGTTGCAATTAATTACGCAGCGAGTGCGGCTTTGTTGTGTGGGAGAGCATTTTATCTGTTGGAACGCGTCCTTCGCCTGGCTGTGATGCTATTTGTTTGATTTATAGCTTCTGCTTAGCCGAGGCGGGGCGAGCCTGCGTGTGCGCGTCTTTCCACGTGTGCGCAACGCTGTGGCATTATCCACAGAAATATACTGTAGTCCTGGTGACAGGGAGCCCTTTGTTCCGTCTGAACAGTCACACTGCCCCCTGTTTGTCCCCCTCCCAGGACTTTCCATTCGTCATTCAGAAGCGTATCAACAACTCAAAAGGTTGACTCCCAATCAACCAGCGCGCCTCGCCTCGCCTTTCCGTGCGTGATGTGTTTTCAAATGGCCGTGGAACTCAGATATGGCTGAAAGGAAGAGGGAAGAAAGCCCTCTGATCCCGAACTTTGTGCCGTGGTGCAGCATCCTCTTGTTTCTCAGTCTCCTCTGTGTTGTCAGGACAAGCGGGGAGTGACAGCATTTATCCATCTGCCTCAGCTGGGGGTTTTGTGGGCCCCTTGTGCGGGAGCTGACTGATGGATCTGGGGCCTACAGGCGCTGGGAGATCTGAGAGACAGAGAGGCGACACCTCTCATCCTTCAACAGAGAGAAGGACTCCAAAATCTGCCAGCAAACTTTTTATTGTCAGAGAAATTGTTAACCTTAGAAACGATGGTTTTCAGTGTGTTGTCTTGGAAAATCCAGGTTGAAACCAGGCTTCCATTGCTGCTTTATCCTTTTATTGACTCCACTTTGGACGAGCTGTATTTTTAAACACAAGACAAGCTGAGCACCAACAAACTCAGGCTAGCTCACATTCCTGAGCACAAAAATGAAGTGTTGCTACTATGACATTCAATGTTTTCCCCCTTTTTCAGCGCTCAAGTGGTTATGAGACCTGTTGATAAAGAGTGAAGCTAATGTGCGGATTAAAACTTCTGAGGGCTGGAAAGCTGTGGGAAAACAGCTCATTTTCCATCAACGCTTTGAGTCGCGTAGGAATCGATTGCGAGGGCACCGACGGCGGATCTGATGTGAGCGACCATGTGAGTCCTTTCCCACATGACGAACAGCAGCTGCATATAGACTTAAGGGCAACCTTTCAAACTGGAAATAATGAATGTGCGTCAGTTTGTGCGGGCGCCAGTTGTCACGTGACGTAGCACACGACCCGCAACTCTAGAAGGTGTTATGTCTATGTCTCTAATGGCGCCCGAGGGTTCCGTAACCGTTCATCGTGGTCAGGTTCAGATGACCGTTGGACGTCAGCTCCTCTTTGTCGATGTTGTTATTGGTGGCGAACATCTGGCTGATCTCCATGAAAGTTTTGTTCCTAGTCTCAGGAATGATGAAGAATGTGTAGAGAGCCACTCCCAAGCAGATCCCACAGAAGATCAGGTAACAGTAGGGACCCATTGAGATCTGTGGTGGTGAGGGAGAGAGTTGAATTTTCATTTTAAAAAAAATAAAATCAAATTTTTATGCTCAGACCTCTAGAAAAGGAAAGACGAAGCCGATGGTGAAGTTTGACAACCAGTTCAGGCATCCAGCCACGGAGTAGGCAGCAGGTCGGTGAGACTGTTTGAAGAGCTCTGCTGTGATGAGGAACGGCACGCCAGCTGGGAAGGCAACAGGTAACAGTAGAAGGCAACAAAATCAGAGTTGAACACCAGTTCTGCTGAGCCCACAAATCCCTTTTATCAGATGTCCTGTCAGTCATCTGTTGACCCTCTCGGTCAGAATACCAGAATATTTTAGACAAGGAGAAAATTCATTAGTCCAACGTGCAGTATCTCTGAGATGTGGATTTAGGCTTAAACACATCGTTCTTCATTGTTAGATGTGAAAGCTATGAAGGAGAAATATGCCTTAATATGCTCTAATGACGAGCTTTCCAAATAATGTCCTCATTATCTGTGCGTGGTAATTGCATAGAGGAAGATTTAATGCCGTCCAACCATTAGCTACGCCATCGTTTGTCAGCATCTGTGTTACGTATGGGTTTGGGGGGGTGGGGGTGCCGCACATGTGATGGAAATGGTATTTATCATGGCTGGCTTATGAACAATGAGCCATTAAAAGTCTAATTGTAGCAGCAGAAAACTCCCATCCTATCCACCAGACATAGATTCTGCTTCCTCGTGTAGCCCGATTTGTCCTAATTCATCATCCTCCCAGGTCCGCTCAACGTGACTCCCAAAGTCGGCAGCGATTGCCTCTTAATTCACCCCGCTCAAGTAGTACAGTGTGCAAATGACTACAGGAAGAGGTGTAACGTGCCAGCTGTGATGTCCTAATTTACAAGACAAATGAAATGCAATCTATACCCCGTCAGAAGAGGAGCAGGGAGGGAGCTTTGCTGGGTTGGTTTTTTTTAAACCAGCGCCTGCTGTTGTGAAAGATTCCAGCAGGGAGCAGTGTTCTCTTACACACAGAGACGAAGGGCTACGCTGGGTGTGGAGCAACTCCTTCCCAGACCTTTAGCTGGCTGAAGCTTACCTGGGCCTATACAGAATCCAGCAATAATGCCAACAACGCAGGCCACGCTGACGTAGCGCAAGACTGGCAGCTGCACCTGTGACAGATAAAGTCGGGAGTCAGTTTGAGTTGGGGGGGGGTTTGCTGGAGGAATGTATGAAACCATTTAAATTGCTAGTGTAGCCCAACTACGATTTTGGTTAAAACTGGTTCTTTTGAATTCCGATTCCAAGGCCGTCGACCGTGTCGTCCTTTGGAAAAAACGGGGGCCAAGAGAGGCGGGGTGTCGGGTGAGGCTGTACCTGGAAGAGGGCTGTTATTGTAATCCCGAAACAGCAGAGCCCCATAAAGAAGAAGCCACCAATCATGAGAGGCCGTCTGCCCAGACGCTCGATCGTAAAACACTGCAAAAGACAGAAACTGCAGTGAGCAGCGCGCAGACGGCAGAGAGACGTGACTTTTTGATCCCATTCAGGATCACTGCGACACAAAAAAAGCCCCTTAACACACGGAATAATGAACCATCATCAACTATAACGTCAGACTGACTCTGGCCTGACAATATTTCCACTAAAACAGGTATTTCAGACAGTGAATCTACTAATATCATCATGTTACATGTGAAACTCACCCCCAGCATTCCAGAAATGACCTCAATGGCGCCAGTTCCCACTGTTGTGTACTGAATGTACGATTCCGGGATTCCTGCATTCCTAAATATTTCATTTGTGTAGAACCAGATCTGAAAATGAAAGTGACGCATTTATTAATAAACACACAGACGCTTTCAAACTTTTTTTTCCCCTTCCTTTTTAAGCTGCTGTGCTTGTTTGGGGTTTCCGCGCGATCCATCAAAGTGATCGTTATCACCACGCCAACCATCACTCACGCATTTGAGGGGCGGCGCCTCATCAGCGCGGACTTCTGACAAGCGCTCCCCTTGAAGTTAATTTGCGCGTTCTCATTAATCACACTTGCTGATGCAACATCCATCATTGGCGAGGTGTGGACGAGACCGCGGTTGGCGCGCTTAAACGCTGTCTTCTTGATTTAGTAAGCGGACGTGAACTATTTCATCACCATTGCCGCGCTCGAGCGTGTGAGACGGAAGGCATCACACGGAACGTCGTCCACGGCTCAAGTTGGGGAGCACGTATGGAGAAGGCCAGAAAATAATGAGGCGTGCTCCTGTTGCCCCCTGCTTAGACGCTGAATCTGGTGCACAAACATATGGAGGTGCAGATGGGTGGGGAGCACCTGCTGTACTAATAACAGCAGTGTGTTTACATACATGTAAGAGCGCGCACACACACACACACACACACAGATTTTTGACCTACTGCGTCGATTCCGGACAGCTGCATGCCGATGTTGACCACTGCGATGGTGATGACCTGCCAGCGGACGCTGCGGTCTATGAGCAGGCCCCAGACGGAGACCGACTCGATGGAGGACAGAGAGCGCTGCTCCTCCTGCATCTCCTCCACCTCCACCTGGATGTTTTCATTCTTGCGGTACCACTTCAGGGCTGAACGAGCGAAAGAAAATCCGCTAATATCAGTCGGGTGAAGATGGTGAAAAATTTCAATTCGGGTCGGGGGAAATCTCCAAAGGCTCAACTTTGTAACCTGCAATGGTGGCATGGATGTTTCCCTTCTCTATCAACAGGTACCGTGGACTCTCTGGAAACCATGGCAACAGCATCAGCTGGATCGCAGTAGGAAACACAACCAGGGACAAGAGCAGAGGCCAGTATTCTTCCTGTGAGGGGGGAAAGACATTTACCAAAAAACCTTACCCTGTGAAAAAGCTATCATCTATATTATATCCAAGTATAAGTAAATCTGAGCCAGTGGAAATAGAATTAGAGAATTTCCCAAGATTTTTTTATTATATCTTTGTTTTTCTGCTCTTAGGTCTTGTGGTTTCCTGTGTCTAATGGGACAGCTCATCCAGCTCAATTACAGATAATAGAGTCCTCTTTTCACCCCCTTCCTGCTTCCCTCCCATGTCACCCAGTCTCATGCGTGACCAAACAGACCAGCGTTTAAACGCCAGTGGGGTGGTACCTTTCCCAGCAGCTCAGAGAGTCCCAAGACCTGAGCGAGGAAGACTCCGAGACAAATGTGAATACTGGGAATGAGGCTCAGGAAGCCTCGCCGGCTCTTGGGGGCAACTTCACCGAGGTACATCGGCACCACACTGAGACAAATACCTGAGGGTTAAAAACAATTACCATGTGCATAATTGTGTGTTTAATTAATGCATTATGGTTCTGTCTTAATGAGCATAATTTGGTGAGCATCCGTACTAGCATTTACGCTGAAAGGGACAAGAATATATACAATTATGCATTTTCATTGGCGAAAATGTGGTTAGAGATTCAACGTGATACAGTGTAATTCCTCCAGGAATGAGGCGAGCCTACCTGAGTGCACCCCCGTGATGAAACGTCCAATTATGACCATGGCAGGCATCCTGCAGGCCCTGCTGAAGCCCATCAGAGCCCCCCCAATAAAGACCAGCACAGTAGCTCTCACCAGGGTCCCTTTCCTGTGCGGACACACGGTCATCTTAAACAGGCATAGAGGATATCTCAAAGATCCATCACACACACTAACCTTCCGTATCTGGTGACCAGCCTGCTCACCAGCAGGGCGCCGATCATCCCGCCAATAGCAAAGATGGACACGGTGAGGGAGTACAAGACAGTGATGAAGTTCTCATCTGGAGTCCACCCGAAGTCTTCTATGAGTGTTTCATTGTAGAATTTTTTGATGTACTGGTGGAAAACAAAAGCAGCATTTAAGGTGTCGCAGGAGTAAGTATATAAAGGAAAAAGCCAAAACGTCAAGAGTGCATTTTGTATTGAAAGAAAAACCCAAATCGCCACATCAGAATCGTAGCTTAAAGGCATTAGGTTCTGTTTGGCTCATTGTTGTGAGCTGAAGTCTCTGGTGTATCGCAAGTAAGAAGAAGCACTGACACTTTATTAACGATTTAAATGCCTTTTATGCTGCATTTAATCTGATTATGACTGCGCTGTCTCAATGCACTTCCTGTCTACTCACATGACAGGAAGTAAAATCCCATGACCATAGCGGGATCACATGCTCCCTAAAACTGTCGCCCATTATTTTAGCCCCCTGGTGCACCTAGTGATGTCGAGACCACCCTACAAAAAATGCACATTTTCTATTCAGATCTATTTTGCAGGAATGTAATGATTTAAGAGGATTGTGTTAAATGTGAAACGTTATAATATGGTGGAGTGTTGCACACATGAATTGAGCCACGGCCGACTGACAGGTTTTGTTATGCAACCTGTAACAGTTCATGTCCTTTTATTCCTTTTCCTCACTACTTTGTGGTGAAAGGAAGCAGGCAGTCTGGAGTAGTAATAATAGTAGTAGTAGTAGTAGTAATAATAATAATAAAACAAGAAATAACAAGAATTAAACACATTAAGCTTGGCCTGTTTGGTTGTATAAGCATGTAAGAGAAAGGAGTCCATTTATTTATTTTATTATTATCATTTGAGTACTGCTTTCAGTTTCACGCAATTTGGCACCAATTGGACCTTGTGCCACATCTAAACCGTTCTAACAGAACCAGCGAGTCCCACATGGACGTGTGAAGTCACATGGTTAAAATAGGTGCACAGCGCTTTTTTTGTGACAGGGTGACGCGTTTCGGTTGGTACAGAACTATTTCTGATAGTATCTGAGGCTGGTTTGACCCACAGTCTGACCAAAATGATCCTGACTCTGAAATAACAGTAACAGTATGTTGAGAGTGACACGTAAAAGCCAGAACGATAGATTAAACAGGATACTTCTAACCTGGGTAAAACATGACTGATAAACAAATATACAGTAAGAAATTAGCCTCAGATTTCTTTTAAATAGAGACGGGATTCTTCCAAGAAAAATCAGAATTAAAAAAATGACTAGTAGGGCCCATTCAGGGACACCTAATGTAGGTCTGACGTAATCTGATTAGATTAAAAATGGTCTAGAAAGTTAATATAATGAAAGTTAATATAATACAGTAGTGAAAGTCAACAACAACAATAAACAACTGAGAAATAATTTACAAAAGGGAACCCACAAATTGACAAACCTTCCCAGGCACCTAAAAGGTGTATTAATATCTTTACAGAACAGGTAAGAAAGAAATTAACTGGACAAATTTGAGTCACAAACATGGAATAAAATGAGAAAATCCCAGAATACGTGGGAGTGCATCGGCGCTCACACGCTGTTGAACAAGATTTATCTGTACTTTATCTGTACTTCAGCGAATCAGACGAAAAAACAGTCACATGATGGCTAAAACATAAAAATCCCTGACATTTAATACAGCATGCAGCAGTCTCAAGACCAACTGATACACAAACCCGCATGAATTCACGTGGTGATATCTTGGTTATCATCACGTGTGATCTACGCCTACAGTCCAATTACCTGCGGTTCCTGCGCCGAAGCTATGTAACATTTCATCATTATTCTGTTTTCTGGCCATCACCTTAATGATAATACTGAGGGTGTTAGGTGAAGGTAATGGCACCAACCTCTGCAGGAGAGTTGACAACTGCCAGATTGTAGCCATAGAGCAGAGAGCTGCCGAACGACGACAGCAAAGCTGCTGCCAGGAGAGACTTTGTGAGATGCTGCAGAAACAGAGAAAACAAATGAGGTGGCAAAAACAAATGGTGGAATAAGCCCCGCCCCTCCATTTCAGGTAGTGAGCAACATGTGACCGTTAGCGCAGGTGAACGCACCAACCCCCCCCCCCCCCCAAGTGCAGCTCCTGGAAAAACAGTGTTTAGAAAGAATGTGACATTAGTTAAAAAGGATCAACTGTGAGCTTCTGGAGGCCCACGTGATCACATAAGCCCCCCTCCATCTTCAAAGGAGATTATTTAATCCGCACTTGCACCGACACACCGTGTTGGCCGTAACCCTGGACTCCATCACTGATCTCTTACCTCCAGGGTTGATCGTGATGTCTTCGCGAATGTCTGCGTGTTTGGTTGGAGAAACGATGGCTGCACAATAGGACCCCCCCCCCCCCCCCCCACACACACACACACACACACTGACCCCACAGGTGACAAGACCTTTTATCAAATAAAAGCACCTGCGGCGCTGCTTTTCACCTTTTCACCCAGATCAGCTTCCTGCATCATCAGGATTATGATGCATCACTTTATTTCTTTAGATCACAGGCATTTAGGAAGTTTTACGATCCAAAGAAGCTAATTCATGATATTCAGTAGACAGAAAAAAAACCCCAAAATGTATCAGAATTAAAATAATTGCGTGGCAAAAAACACCAAAGCGTTGTGACAATGATATGACACTAACAAACTGAAGTTTTAAACACTCACCGTCCTGATCTTAACCTTCTCCACTAAAAGTCCCTCCGCCATTTATTCGTCAATAAACTCCCCTCCTATTCGATTACTGGACTCAGGAACGGACCATCTGCTTTGTAAAAACTTCTCCGCGCTGCCATTTGTAGCTTCGACCCGCGTTGTTGTGTCACATGCGTGGGAGGCGGGTCTGCTGGGTTCGGCGCGTCAAAACTTCGGGACTCGCGCCCGTGAGCGCCGAGAATCGATTATTAATCGATCAGCGCGAGGCTGATCACAAGGTCCGCGAGGTGGATCGATCCATGACGATGTGTTCTAATGTCGGGGATGAGATTTCCAAAAGAAAGTTAGTTGGTTCAAAAAAGTGGAAAAAGTTCCAGTGAGACTCTTGATATGATATAATATCATATATAATATGAATAATACATTTGCTGGGGGGAAACAAATTAAAATCACTTTATTTCCACATCGCCAACATAAAGCATGCAAATATCCCAAATAAAAAAAAGTTTTTTCAAAACTTAAAATCCAATTTAGCTCTTGTAAATATGTGACAGATGTATTTATTCTTCTGTTGATCTTAAGGGAGTTTTTGAGTCAATGACCATTGATAAAAAAGGAAAACCCTCTCCCAGAAAGGGGTTCAGCAAATATTATAAGAAAATTATAGCAGAATAAAACTATATATTTATACAGTTCTATACTCACTCCCTTCCCATGACTTGCTGCTCTTCTTTTATTAAGTTATTCCTCAAAATAACACATGAAGAAGGCTTTGTGTCACAGTGCGCTCTGTTTACCATCTGTCTGTGTCATGACCTTCATCTATGCCCAACATTTACTGTGAAGATCAAATGGCTTGTGTCACATGATGCTTACAGCTGTATATGTGGCTTCATGCAGATTTTCTGTAAATAATTAATTATGCCGGCAAAATAAAAGAAAAAACAGGAAGCACCCAGATGAGTGTCTCTGCGAAACATCCCACGCTCGCCTGTGAGTGGGGGGCTCCTTCGGTAGCTACAAACTTAGAGACAAACTTTGGCTGCAGTATCACATTTATAAAAGGTTCACAGGAGGAGGAAGATTTTGTTGAGCGTGGCTGCTCGGTTTCAGTGCTGCTGCGTATTTGTGAAATGACAATTACAATAAAACCTAGAAATGAAAAAAGGGAAAACTCGAGATATGATCATAGGGGAGGGACCCTCCTGCTGATGGCTGGCTGGGCAGAGAGGGAGGAGAAGGGGCAAAGAGATTAGATGGAAGAGAGAATAGGCATAGATCATGCAAATACAAGCTGTCAGTATAAGAGTGGAGTGGGTCAGCGGGGTCAGAGGTCAGCAGGTCAGCGTGCAAGGACAGGACAGGAAGACAGTATAGAAATTTTAGAACTGGAGTAATGGGATCTACTTTTTGGTCCTTGTTAGGAATCGAGCTGCAGCCCTCTGTATGAGCTGCAGCCGTCTTGATGGACTTTTTAGGGAGTCCTGCAAAGACATCATTATAGTCTGGTCTTCCAAAGATGGAAAAGGATGGAAACACTTCCAAAAGATGGTGACAGGAAGTTCCTGGGTGTGATCCTGCCTCTCACCCTTGCAGTGACTGCTGGGATCGACTCCATCACCCTGACAGTAACAGAAAATGGATGGATGGATGAATGAACGGATGGATTCTGCTCAAATTAGGGTTGACCTTTTCCATCTTAAGGACGTCCCTCCGCCCGTCCCTGGCCTGTCCCTGCGAGCATGTGCTTAAGTGTGGAAATTAGTCCTTTTTCTTTCGAGCATATGTTTCCAAGATGTGTCACGAGCATTCTCACAAGCATTTGTGTGTACGTGCTCAGAACACGTACAGTGTAACCTCACATTAGCGGCCCATTACTTCAATAAGCCTCGCCTTGTGTCCCGTTGACAGATCATCTGCCCGGGAAAGCAGATATTGTGGCCTTTAATCAGTCAGCCCCCACCCAGCCGCCGTAGTCTCTTGTGCGGTATTTAAATTCCTCATTTACTCTGTTGCAGGCGGGATGTGTCCGTCCCCCATTGTTCACTCTGAATAAACTGGGGAGATGATCGTGTTAAGTGCGGCCATGATTGATGGCTGCTGATGAAATCTAATATACTTTCCCCCACGCCATCATTTGGCAGAGTCGGGATTAGAGGGAAACGGCTTTCAACATGAGCTGATGACAGGAAATACACTTAAAAGACCACATTTTCTGCACTGGCCCGGGTGGTTCAGCTTCTGACGATGGCTTGAGTTTCTTGGTAGGCGATGGATGACAGGAGCAGCTCTGGGTGGAACATGCGTCGGTCTCTACAGGAATCGCTATGCTTAAAAACCATGACGTGGGGGGTGACAGTCATGCAACCTTCTCCACGCTACGCTCATTCTGTTCACAATTATTACCACTTTGCTCTTGTCTTATCAAAGGGCTCGCGCTCGTTTCGTGAGAACGTCACATGACTCTGAAATTACTGCTTAAAAGAAGAGAGATGGCAGTGACCCCTTGTGGGACCCAAGGTGCATTTCATGTCTCCATGTGTGACTGCAAAAGTAGTTTTTTCCCCCTCTAATAAATAAATTAATAACCCGCTTTATGTGTTGGCTTTAGTATAAACAGACGTGAAATAGAGCTGACAGGTGACGCGCGCAAGGAGACACTATGACGGGTAAATCCCTACACTCCAGAGCCCACTTGAAACGGCCATAAGTCTCTCAGACGCCCTCTCGTCCTCTCTCTCTCTCCTCTGTGCTGCAGCCACTTCACATTAGCACTTGATTTGGGTGTAATGGTTCTCCCTCCTCCTTTCCAGCCTGCTCCCATTGGCTACGGCTGGCCTCCAGCCCGGCCCACCTGCTCCACGGCGCTCCCCTTAATGTGACTGGCCGAGGATGATGGATCGCCTCCTGTCACTTCTGCCTCCGCCTCCAATCAACAACCAGCCATGGAAATTGATTGTTCTAATTTGCTCTCATTATTATTATGATATTAAGCACAATATACAGACACAGCTCACTGTCAGATCCGGGCAGCGGCGTCATTAGTTACAGAGGCTGGAGAATATGTCTCAGCGGGGGCTTCTCCCACAGATGCCAAGATGTAAAGGAATCAGCGAGCGATGGAGAAACACACTGCTTTTTCTTAATAAGATTTGCCATGCAGCCCCTCACTGAGGTGATGTAGCATCTAATTAAGTTCAATTCGGTGCATCTGGGAAAGAGGGGAGGGAGATATGATTAAGTTCCTCTGTGTCAGAGCCAGTGTGCTCGCTTGCTCCTGCCAGATCGAAGGAAATGGAAAGCGCCATTGTGAGAAAAGGCTCTTCTTTGCTTTTGCAGCGACCGCAGAGTGTTACGAAACTCAGTCCTGAAGAGGAACGAGCAGCGGCCAGCAGCATTCACAAGCCCACATGACATCAGAGCAGCTCCCGCAGCTGTTTTCCGTCCTCTGCCGCTGTGTTCCGCCGACCAGAATGTCTCCCCAGCCATGCTGTCACCAACCCAGGGTATATTGGATTGTGCTTACATTAACACAAAATGTCTAACAAACCGCTCATGCTCCTTTAATTGGATTACAAGCAGTGCTCCATTCCCATTGGTAAGGTTAGGAGGGTCCGGGACCGGAGCCGACTCCCCTTCCTTGCCTCGGTAAGGACGCTGATTTGCCAGCCTTCTAACGACGTGCTAATGCCAGATGTTTGATTGGTGGCGTGGCGGCGGCAGGGGTGTTTATTGGTCCATGACAGTGTAATAAGGGTTGGTGCCAAGTCGACTGCTGGATGTTGCAGCGTCTGCTCTGATATGGCCATGATTAATGAGGCTATTTATTCATTTGCTGGCCTTAAATACAGTTTGTGGGGACATTTTTCTCTAAGTAGATTTAAAGGTCAACCCTGAGAGGTGCTGTAAGGGATTCAAGCACGAGTTTTATGCATCTTTTAAAAAGCTTCAAAAGGATGCAGCAAGCAGTCGCCTGATTTCCTTTTCAAATACGACTTTTTATTTGTATTTTTGGAGAAGACCGTTGGTGTCTTATTTTCTTAAAATGAAAAAAGGAAATATCCTGCGTTGGAGACTTATTCTAACTTATTTCGTAATGGATGTAACATTTTAATGTAATGTTGAATATACATAGTATATTCCAGCACATTTGTACCAAGCAGGTTGGTTTGCGTCAAATAATAACACATTTAAACCTTTAATGTAACAGCTTTACCTTACCAACATCACATTTATATACTGTAACTACATCATCGGTCTTATGATTAACTAAACAAAATCTCTTATTTTCTAATAATTATCTAATAAAGAGATTTTACAATTTGAACTCTTTTGTAGAAAGACACCAGTGAAACCTGATTCCCGGGCAGATCTTGCCAAAATATTTTCAAGCTGGACAGAAAAGAAAGAAATAAAAAGAATAATGCAATATGTTTATGGTACTATACTGCAACCAACAACAACGTGTTTAAGCCGCATTCCACTAAACTTGATCCATTATGTCATTGTGCTACGTTTAATGGGTGCTGGCAAGTGGGGGTGCATGTGTGCACGTGCGAGCGTCAGTGCACCCTCTGACCTCCCACAGATTGGCCTCTGACCCTTGACCTCAGCTGTAAATTTCGGGCTTTTCTACCGTTTCTCCACGGTTTGCCTAAACCTCTGACAACTTACTTATGTGCCGTCCTCTGCACAAGCTGCTGAAAACCTGGCAGCTGCTGGCCTCCTGTGAAGGAGGACCCTCTCCATCATGGCAGTGACACCTTAACTGTCCTGCTCTCTCTTAGTGAGGAAGCCCCCCCCCGCCCCCCCCCGCCGCACACACAGCTACACACAACTACTAAACCACACACGTTTCTCTTGTGCCAGTGAAAGGACGAGCACAATGACACAGAGTGTACCCGGTTACTTTCTTGCCTGACACAGGTGCACACTGGCACATTTACTTGTGTGACCCCCCCCCTCCAAATTGACGGAGTCTGACTCAGTTCCCACACCCCATTCGCTCTAAACAAACAACTCAATTCTCCTTTTCACTCCCTCTTACACACACATGAATACACTCGCGCGCACACTGGCAGCAGTATGCTGTAATGTACTCGGGCCCGTCCCTGCAGGTGACCTGACCCTTACTGTCCCGCCTGTCAGCCAGATGGCAGCAGAGCAGAATAGTTCTGAACAACAGGCCCGGTTAATGTGTAGCTTTGTGCATTGTTTCAGTCGGCCTAACAATGGAGGGAGGATGAACCCGGCTAGTATTCTTGGAGGAGTTCATAAAAGCAGAGCTTAAACCCACTTGATTCATCACTGTCTCATTTGAGCTGGAAAGGAACTGGACAGAAGGGGGTTCTGCAGTGTGCTGCTAGGTTCTGTGGGGAGGTCTAGATGTGGAGTCAGCAGCAGAAAACCGGAGAAACGTCTCCTTAGTACTCACCCCCATGGTACCTATTAAATCACATCAACACAAGTGAAATGTTGGGAGTCTGCTCTTTCTGTCTCTTTTACTTTTCCGAGGCAATGAAACCGTTGAGATAGATGAATCAAAGAGAAAAATGATCAAAGCGGTTTCCGCAGTACCTGGCAGGATGACTCCCACCGACGTCCTCATTGTTCCGCCGCTGTTCTGTGGCGCCCTCGCTTTCCTTGCGACGAGGGTAATTTTCTATGCAAATGGCACGCTGTCATTGTCCCCGCCTCGTTAATCTGGGCCTGGGCTCCTTTGACAAACCCCTCTCTGATCGATGAGGCCCTGACAGCTCCACCGTGTGTGTGTGTGTGTGTGTGTGTGTGTGTTTTCAGTGTTTTCACAGACTGACATCGTCATTAAGGAGTTAGAGCAGGGCCGGAATCACTGCAGATTGCACACACACACACACACGTACACACACGCACAGGCGAATGTACACCAATGCTTGTATGCATGCAAGGGAACACGCACGCCCAACTGCAGCTCGCCATCCGTCGAGCAGCTGAGCTTTTTCCGCTGAACCCAGAGAGTCGTGCAGGAGGCGAAGTACGGGGCTTTCATTCACTGGCTGCCTGAATCTGTCATGTTGAAGTTAATTGGTGTAGGCTTTAAGCAAATTTCCAGCTGCACCCTCAGTCCTGCCACCACTTGATGGGTGAGCTGCAGTCATATGGCAACTATTGATTCACCCAGGGGATGAGATGACTCCCATAATGCTCGCTGTGTCAGACCCAGAGAGCGGCTGGTAGCCTCTCTCCCAGCCAGCCAAGGGAAACTATTGTAAATCACACTTTTATTCATATCCTCTCAATCTGGAGGGGATCCACGTGTGGGCTCTTTAGCGTTTCAGTTGGGTGAAGTCCATTTTGGAGTTCATTTGGAAACGGAAAAATCGTTACCTAATCCTATTGCTTTTGCCCAAAGCCAGAACATAAGAAACATGGCCGGAACTGATAGAGCCTGGAAAAAAAAGAGAAGAAAAAGAAGAGCACAAAAGACGCAAACAGTGAGTGAGCGGAGGCAGCTGCAGAAGAGCAAATAAAGCATTCAATATTTATGACTGAAATTAAAACCAGATAAAGATGTCACATATTACCGCGTCCCCGCCCTGCTCCCCCTCCCTCCCGGGCCTCTGGCCCTGACTCCGGTGCTCACAACTCTCTACTCTCTCTCACGGCGAGTGAAAGGGAAGCATTATTCCTACCCAGCCCAATGTCTTCAAAGACAGTAATGAATGCAATGCAGTGACCCAGAAAATGGACTTTAGAGAAGGAGAGGGAGGGAAAAAAAAGCAATCTTGCGTTTGTGGCGGAGCATTATCACTTTACTCCCCTCCCCTCATCCTTTCTCCTCCCTTACTAGTGCGCGCGTGTGTGTGTTTGTGTGTGCGTGTGCATCCACCTACATTATGTGTGCGTTTGTGCGAATTTATATGAGTGCGCCGAGGGTGCACGCTGATCGCCCGTGTGTGTGTGTTTGTGTGTTTGCATGGATAGAGTGTGTGTCAGAGAGACTCAGTGGGTGAGCTGAAATCTCCATCAAGAGGGAATGGGTACAGGCTGACAGGCAGGACCATTGTGGGGTTAATTAAACACTTCAGGTTTAACACCCCGTCTCCGTCGTTAACCCAAACACTGGCTCATCACTCATTCCCGCCACACTTCAGTTAGAGAGCAGGAGGAGGGCGGCAGAGGAGGGGGTGGGCACAACTGAGATGTCATTTTGAGTGTGTGTGTGTGGGGGGGTGTGTTTGGTGGACACGAGGGGATTCAGACATGTTGACTTTGGATCGGGTGTGATCAAGAGAGCTTTTAGTAAAGACCATGGTCACGCAGGAAGCTGGAAAAAGGATGACTGAGGTTTCAATATTTCACTTGTTTATCTGCAAAAACGGGGCCAGATGTTTCAGAACTGTCACACGGGGGGGCACCTGCCACGGGTAGAACGCTTGCTGGTGCCATCGTTGATTTTGTACCATTCAAAAGAATTAAATTAGGAAGTAGAGGCACGTTCCATTACTTCAACCTACCACCAGAGGGCACTTTGATTTGGAGAGGAAATCAAGCGTTGTAAAGGCTCTGCTGTTGTTTACAAAATGAAGAGGGGCCATTTTGGCGTGGAACATCCTAGACAGGAGAATCCCCGTTCACCTGCGTCCTCCAGAATAAAAACAGGGCACAGGAGACATAAAGATGGCCTGATGATGTAACATCACCATCACCCGTCAACACTTCAGTCCCTAATGTGACAAAAGGAAGCAAGTGACCGATCACCTTTACACAAACGCATCTACGGATAGAAGCGTTTATATCTGGGCTCCTATGTCTGCCCTGAGACGGGGTAAAGTTTGAACTGCGCAAGAAATAATGAAGAGAAGTGGAATAAGGGAGATTTGAACTTTTATGTACAGTACTGGATGCTGAAGCTTTCTCCTAATCACTGAAGTACACTTGTAATAGCTCTTAATTGTAAGATCCTCATACAAAATCAGTCAGTAATATTGCTCCTTTGTCCAAGAATTAAGAGGCTTTATGGGTGTTCCATGTTCTTTGGACTAATAATAATACTTAAAAAACAAACATAAACAAAAAAAACCTACATTCTGCATTAGTGGAAAATTCACCACATTGTTGATTCAGTGTCAAGGAGGTGAAGAGTGAAAACTGATGCTGTTTGAAACACGTGTTTTGAACTGATTTCACCCCGCTGACCACGGCGAACGTGTGTGCGTGCGTGCGTTTGTGCGTGCTCACAGCTTTCCGCCTGCAGTGTAGTTGAGCGTCACGCCACTAGAGGGCAGTAGTTTACACCGCTCCCGCCGCAGAACGGGCCTGATTAACAGATGGATGAATGGAGGAGAGAGCAAATGAGTCAATTATTTTTTAAAGCCCAAAACAGCGTTTATAGTTACGCTTCTATTGAATAAAAAGATGAAGCAGTTGCTCTGTACATGGTGTGTTGCAGGTATTATCACTAACAATTAAAACGTAACAAAAATATGATCACAGAAGCCAGCTGGAAGAGCAAAAAACTCTGTTTTAGTAGTTGAAGGAAGTAAAAAATTCCTAATCGATTTATTAATCCTTTTCTAAAAAGGGGTGGGCATGTAACTATTGATGTGTTAATAATATGAGAAATAAATGACATTGATTTTCAAAGGCTCTGCAAATGTCAGCTTCAAAGTGGCAGATCTATAAAGCATTGCTTATTAATAACTAACTACGTCTTGGAAATAACAGAGGTGCTCTATTGGAAAACTGCATTAGGCCTGATTGTTTCTTAGCGTTATATATAAAAAAGACCGGAAGCTGTATAAAAGCGTCTTTCTCAGCGCTTGAGACGGAAGCAGGTGTTTTTCTTAGCTTTGCATCTTGTTACAGCTCGTGAAGCAACTATAAAGAAAACAATCCACTGTAAACAAGTAAGTTAATCAACCCAGCCAATTAAAATTAGCCAGACAGATGTCGTTGAACCAAGTTTGATTGTGGCGTTCCGAAAAAAAAACAAAAAACATTGATGGTGGAATGTTTCCTTGCCTGTTTTTTAAACGTTATCGTGTGTCTGCATCATCGTGCGTGTTTGCTGAGATAGAGCCGAACGCCATTAGCCATTAGCCCATTAGCCCGTTAGCGCCCAGGCTGTTGAAACAGCTTGAATGTGTGATGCTAATGCTTCGGGGATCTAACCCAAACTGGAGCCTTGGCAAGGGTCCATGTGGAAGGAGCGGCGCAACAACTTCCTGTGCACATCTCTCTCTATTCCTTTCTTGTCACCTCGCTCTTATTGTTGTGCTCTGCTTGTCTGCTGCGAATTCCTACAAGATGCAAGTGCTTTAGCCTCATAAACTGCACTTTTCATTGGGTAAGCGGCTCGGTTTCATCCCAGCGCCATATGTTAGTGAGCAAGACTAATGAACATGTCCGTCCAAATGTGGTGGAGACATTTTTCTCCTTCAGTTCACTCGCCGTTGCTCACCGCAGTTTATCCCCGGTTTGTTTTCCAAACATTTCTCATAAAAGTGATTTATCAAGAACACTTAATAGCAAACTGCCGATGTTTCATCCTGAATGATTCCAAAGGCGACTGAAGCTGGTGCTTTTATGGCTCGGGCTGAAAAGGGTACTTCTCGGGGGCAGGTTGTGTAAGCTCCTTGTAACGTAGTTGGACACACAAGCACAAACACACACGTACGCGTGCACCCTTCTCCCATTGGTTTTGGTTGGGGATGGGAGGTAAGGAAATGTCAGGAGGGATGGAGGTCATTGCCTTCCAAAGGGATAAACACACTTTCCACATTACTCCCTGCTGCGTTATCATTTACTGCCCTATCGGACACGTTTTGCCGCCTCTGAATGTATTTATATTTATAAACATATTCTTTATTTATTTTCTCTGAGGCCACTGAGTAGAGGAAATGACTCTGAAATCTAACATTTGGAGAGCCATCGTGGCTGCCAGGATGCAATTTGTGTTCTATCTCCGTGAAAAAAAGGGGGCTGTGATGCCCCGGGGCGGCCATTTCATTCCCTGCAGTGACATTTTTTAACGGGGTGCCTGCAGGACTCCAGGGCGAGCCTGAGCCACGTGTTCTTCATGGCGCCAGACGGCCTGTGCACCGCACCGTGGCCGTGCTGTGCTCTTTGTGAAGCTCTGGCTTGAGTCGTTTCTCAAAGCTGTGGTTCGTCTCAGGCGGCCATGACTGCGGCAAAGAGTCCCGATGCGTTTCCCTAATTGCGCAAGGCCGCTGACCGAGTTTAACCAGGCGGCTGGAGGTCTAAAACACCTCGGAATCTCATCAGCGTCGCGGACGCCATCACCTTGTTTGATCTTCTTGCTCGTTGGCCTCGCTTGGCCCTTCTTGTTCTGTAAACAGAGCTGCATCAGAAGCCAGGAGCCTTTAATGGCTGCAGTTGCTTCTTTTCATTAACAATGATCTACACCGGTTTGGTGTGAGTTCCCTGCTCCTGCCTATATTTATCAAAGCAACATTAGGGGTGTATCAGCATCAATTTGCCTTCATGAAGCATGGAACTGCATTCCACTCATGTGTGACCATTATACTAATGAGGTTAATGGTTCAGCTGTGCTTACCATAAGATGGATGCCCCCCAGTGGAACTGTCCCTTTATACGTGTGTGTGTGTTACTGTTGTGTGCATCTTTGGACCTTTTTGGTGTGTTTGCTCACCTGAACACAAGGAGGTTTTTACTGTGGTCAGGTTTCTGCGTCTCTGTCCCCGTCCGTCCGTCCCTCCCAGCTGGAGCCTCCTTATCAGCCAGAGGTATGTACGGAGCTCTAAATCCTGCGGAATTAACTTTGAACTTTACAAAGGGTTCTGCCGAACTAACGACTTCTCGCAGGCTATTACGAGCGGGCAAATTAGTGGCGTCTATTCTTTTTTTTTCTTTATTTATTTTTTGCTAATTACAAATGCTAAAACCAGTGAAGCTTTTTATAAGCTCAGATTCTGTTTATGTCCCTCCACATGCTATTTGGTCTAAAAGTGAAACACCCCTCAGGATTGAGATTGGGCCATTTCTTTAACAGATGGGATGCCCTACAATCCCCCCCAAAACACACACACACCTCTTCCTTAAGCAATTTAAGTGTGTTTATGTTGAAAAGAGCTCTGAAAGATGTGGAAAGCTCAGCCCAGCTCACTCTTCTGCTGCTCTAAACTCTCTGCTATATGCTTTACGAGCCCCACATTTCAGATGGAGGGAGTGGGAAGTGATTAAACTAATAAACATCCTTGTTATTGATTTTAACATCTTCGCACGGGTAATTATAGTATGTTATATTTGTTTGTTCCTCTGTAATTTCAGGTTGTGCATCCACAGTGGTGTCGTAGGCCAACAACTTGTTTGCACACATGCCCAAAACTGCAGCATTGCTTCTTAATTAGATTTACAGGATATTAAAAACACAGTAGGCGCTCTTAAATGATGATCATTGGAGACAGAGCTGAAATAGCAGCTTATGATACATCTTTTTTATGCCGCCATCCGAACGGCAGCAGTATCCGTTTTTGTTTTTATAAATGAATTCAATTACCAAAATATGAAAACTGTCAAATTAAGAGCGCAAATTTGGAACTACGTGCCGCTGACTGTAACCAATTTTATCATCGTCAGAGAGGCGCCGTAATGAACAAAACCAAGTTGGCCTCATTTTCTGTTAATGCAGTCAAATGCTTTTTCTCAGTGGGTGCTGCCCAATAAGCTGAGGAGAGAAAGGGCACTGGGTCTCTGGAGGGGTACAACTTTAATTGGATGATCTGAAAGTCCTTTTACCCCCAATTCCAAATGTAAACAAGGCATGTCATGGCACATCTAACACCAAATGAAGAAAATGCCTCTTGGAACTTTAACAGTGATGTTTTTTTTCCCCCACTTCCTCTTTAATAGCAACACAAATCTGTGTATTTTGGTGTGGAAAATAGTAGGGCGAGCAGGACACAGCAGGAGCCAGGACCCTGTTAAAACAACATTCCTGTCGGGGTTTGGAACGATTAGGACAAGTGCTAAAGTCTGTCTGCTTAATGTGAGACCAGTGCAGGAAAAACAGCAATGGTTTTGAAAAAGGATTTAATTTACAGAATTATTATTGATTTTCTAACATTGTTCTTCGTTTTGACTGTGATTACATTTTAGGTGTCATTAGTCAAAATGTTAAATATGTTAAATATTATTTTGTTGTTGTTGAGAAGACATATTTCTCTGTTTGATTTGGTTTATTCTGTAAAATAAATAATATTAATAATTGAAATGATCTTATTTGAAATATGCTTTAAATATCTTATCAAGTAAATTCCTGTAAT
Organism: Takifugu flavidus; assembly: GCF_003711565.1. Taxonomy (NCBI): domain Eukaryota; kingdom Metazoa; phylum Chordata; class Actinopteri; order Tetraodontiformes; family Tetraodontidae; genus Takifugu; species Takifugu flavidus. Next base: position 1,704,706 of record NC_079525.1, read on the forward strand.
TCATGTTCTCTCTTTCAAATTTATTTTCAGTGTTATTGCATTTGGCATGAAAAAGCAAAACAATTTGAAATATAGAAATAAATATTATGCAACTATTATCTCCTCTCCCCACCTCTACCCCTCTTATTAATAATGAAATTTGTAAAAACTACAATGAAAAATGAATGAAATGTATAATGATTCCTAAAAAAAACCCTTTAACATCAAAGAGCAATATAAAAGACAGAAAATAGTGTTCTAAGGGAATTTAAAGAACCCTTCATGTATTTCTTTTGATTTTTGGTAATTTCTCATTTCTTCCCACATTCATTGAATAAGAAGGCGATTGATGGAATTTGTCTTTATTATGTGAGTTCTGTGTGACCAAATGAGAGTGTTTAGAGGCGGAAAGAGTAACTCTAAAAAGCTGAACATCAATACGGTGGCCGGCTATACTGTCCCACGTTCTTCTATATTATCTCTGACATGTGAATTCAAAGTGATTTTAACCTAAATCCAAGTACATGAATTCTTGGATACTGAACCTTCAATGTTAAACATATTTTAAACAATGTTCTCAATATTGCAACATAAATTCAGATGTTACGTCGCCTTAATATTAGAACCTTATCAAAGGTTCACTTTGCACAAAAGTGCTGGTTGGACTGATAATAACAACAAATGTCTCCTGTGTTGCTGTGTTGCCCTCTTTGTCTACATATGGGTGATAATATTGGGCCTTTAAGTTTCCCGGTGCCTCAGCGAATGTGTTGAGGAGCTCGGCGAAAGAGTGCTGAGGTAGTGAGTTAGCTTAGCCGACCCTTGGGCCTTTAAAGCTGCTGAGCACAGCACAGCAGCTTTGAGATCTCTCTCTCTCGCACACACACACACACACACACGCGCACACACACACACGCACACACAAACGGCCCTGAAAGCACATAAAAAGTTTTGAAGCCCTAAAAACACTTGTGTATGCACAGCTCCATCTCAACTGAGTAATTTAACAAGACATATCAACGTCTCAAGGATGTGAAATATGCAATCGACAGACAGCCAGTTGTACGGCAAGAAAAGTGTTCCATAAAGTTAATGCGCGTGCCTGCTTTATTGGCTCTTTCAGGCTCACGGAAACTCGTAGCCAATGGGAGCGCTGGAACACAGACGGCATATTAATTCATCGCCATTCGTTAGGACCTCCACTTGTGCTAAAGATGGTAATCTTAAGTAATTTGTTAGCACTGCATCGGCGCTTCGACTTTTTAGAAAGCTACTTGACAGCAGTGTTAGCCCCTGGGCTCCCATGTGGGGGGAAAACCGCCCCCCCCCCTTGCCCGCCCAAAAAAAAGGAAATAAATAAAAAAGAAATGATGCTTCAATTTGCAACTCATACACATTGGGGGAAATGTTTAATTCCGTAACCGTTATTCAACTCAGTTCATTAATTAAAGAAAAAACGCTCCCATTCTTGTTTCCTGCTTTCCCGCCATCTTTTTGATGAGCTTTCTTCAGGAGTAATTGAGTCCGTTAATTAGGCTCTAATTATTCCAAAGGCCCAGCGCCGGAGGAGAAAAAGAACCAAATGTACCATATTTCACAGAATCTGCCCCGAACCCTCTTTGAGGTCCCCTGCACTGCCAGTTTCACAGGAAATGGATGAGCCCGCGCGCCTCTTCATCCTGCCCTTCTGCCCAACAGGAGAGCTCTTTTGACGTTTGCGCTCACTTCTGCCTGATTTCCAGCCCGTGCCGCAGCAAACGCATTTCATTACAATGGGGTGTTTTATTTTCTCCAGCTCCGTCTTTATGTTATATTAAAGGGGGACGGGCATCTGTCTTGTTTATGTCCTCCCTCAGCCGCTCTGTCAGTGGCAGTCCATTGCTATATCACATTTTTATGGCCTTACCTTTAAGCGGCACTTTGTCACGCTGAGCCTCGGATTTAAAGATACTCAATTAATCCTCACAGCTATATTTAAATGATAAGCCCTCGATGTGCATGGCAAATCGCTGATGTGGTAAAGAATGCAGCCACGCTTAAATAAGTCCTTTCTCTGTTCTTCGCTTATTACGGGATCGGTGCAAATGAAGGGAGTCGGAGATCAACCACTGGGATAATCTGATATAATTTGGTCGTGACCCCATCGCAGGATCCCAACACGGATGTTTTTTGCTGTCTGTTCACAGTTGTTTTCTTAATCTCATCAAATACTGGAAACAAGTCACCTATCAAGCAAATTGTGACGGAATATTTCCTCTTTTCCCAATACTGAGGTGGCACATTTGCACCAGAAGTTGCCCTGGACAGACCACCCCGAAGGCCACACCTGCCACGGCGCCTTCCGAGCGTTGCCTCAAAGAGGTTAACGCAAAAATAAGAACTCGGACACACAAAGTTTATGCAAAAACAGCAAAATTTGCCGCTCATGATCTACAAAATGAACCGCTGTGCGAAGACGCTCCCCCCCTCCTCTAGAGTGGAGCCTTTTTCCCTAAATCCATGTGTAAAAACTGTCACCCGGCATAAAAGCAGCCATAAACCAAACATTGTTCAGAGGTATTTTCCCCTGTTTTCAGACGCCAGATGCTGGATGCTATATGAAATGCCCCCGCTGTATTTTTCATGGTGACAGCGCCATAGTTTACTCTACGGGGACTGGGCTTAGTTTATCCTCAACTGGTGTATTACTCTTTGAATGTCTCTAAGTTAAACTGCCGGTGACAGCTTATCAGTCATTGTAATGCACAATGCCTCTATACGTGCGGAGCAGGGGAGTAATTCAATATCCCTATGATTCAAGGCAAAAAGAGGGAAAAGGAGATTTATGCCTCCGATGCCGGCGAGGGACATTAATGTCGGCGGAGTCTGAACTTCCCGCAAGAAAAATCTTTTTCCGGCGTCAGTCTTCCATTTGTAATTTATTCTAATATTAAATTGTGTTTACCAGCAAAGACAAATGGAAAGCGCTGACATATGCAAATCTGAGGGAGTACGGGGGAGGGGGAAATAAGGACAGTAAATAATATTGATATTTTTATTTTTTACTTTGCGGCCTGCTTTTCTTCTCCGCCGGCTCGTGTTTTTTTTTTTTTTTTCTCCCTTTGGACCTTGAACAAACTGATCCTCTGCTCTGTGAAGTCAATCCTCCCTTCTCGTCCAAAGTTTTCCTTTGGTATTCTTTTTGTTTTTGCACCTCAGCAAAGCCATGCTCTTTCACAAGTTGCCCCTGCCCCATCGTCGCGACCCCTGACCCCCACATAAGTCCCCTCTCTAACGCCGGCCTGATAATAAACACAAGTATCTGGTGAAGCAACGCCGCGGATGGCGTCCTTCGTTTTCCGTGGCGTGCTCTTCATGTAATCCGACTCAAGACTTTGCGTGAGCGTCCCCTCAACGTAATAAAGAACGGACGGAAATAGAAGACCAGAAATGACGCCGCACGCCAACACAAGACGGCGGGGACGTCTCCGTCAATTCCAAACGTGAATTTCTGGAATTTGCTTTCTCACACATGGGACCCGTGAGTTTACGAGCCGGGTCAAGATCGGTCGCCCTCATCGGAGTGACCTCCTCCCCTCTCACGATTTCCGACTCAGATGGAGAAGTGATAAGAACGGGCTCTCGGGCTGAAAAGCTGCACCTGTTCCACCACTTGTACGGACACGAAAACCTGATTATTAACAATGCATGATGGGAAAACCAGAGCAGCAGTACTTTTTTTTTGTTGCCGTTTTTATTGTTTTCCCATCAAGTCATCTGACTTATTTAGTGCGGCCTAATCTCTGCTGCGTTTACCTCCTCCTCAGTGTTCACGCCCTTAGCGACATCCCAAACACCGACTCTGGGAAAGAGGTCGCGCAGAAATGCAAAGGTCAACGAAGAAGAATTAAAAATAAAGACTCTTTCTGATGGCAGACGGCTCTAAGCCAGTAAAACAAGCAGTTTGATGTGGATTTTGTGGTGTTCCTTTGAGGTTGTTGGTTTGGTTTCAGCCAGTTTATCTAGAGAATAATATAAGAGAACGGATGTTGCGTCTTTTTAACCACTTTTTCCCTTTCGGGGTCACGGTGAGGGTGGACATGGGGCGAAGGCAGGTCCACCCCCCGCATGAGTCGCCAGTTCATCACAGGGCCCAATGTGAGCATTTGTGGGTTCGGTACCTTGCTCAAGGGCACCTCGGCAATGCTCTGAAGCTGTTCTGGCACCTCCCGCTACTACCAGAGCACCTTCCATGTTTTAGGTCAGGATCTGTTTAGGAAGATTTAGTACTACAGAGTTTGATGTGCTTCCAGTGGCTGCAACATTTCACACAGTTGATCTTAGATCTCATTTAAAAGTCAGCTGTATTCTCATCCCTCACCATCAGTGACCCCAACCCACACTTACACAGGACACACATAACTGAGCGCCGGTGTTGTGCGTTTCCTCTCAGCAGCTGATAAAACGCAGCCAGACAAACTACATAATGGGATTAGCTCGCTTCCCTCTATCTAAACATCTACAAGTGTCTCTGGCCTAACTTAAATCCGCCTTATAGTCTGGGAGAAATCAACACTCGGGCTTTAGCCCCCTCACAGCGCTTTTACCAGAAACTGTTTGTAATAGACGATGTGTCGAGAGGACCTTCTGCCCATCACGTCTGGAAGGAAAGCAGATACTCTCTTAATCCAGCTGCAGAAGAAGCATCATTAATTCCCTTAATGAACCCGTAACCTGAGAGACGTTAACCTGTGAACTTCCTGAACACGCATTTGGCGGAGAATCACAGGAACCGGCTTATCTCTCGTCGGTGTGGAACTGGCAATGCGGCAGATTTGTTTTCAGTGGGGGTATGAGCTCGGTGTGGTCACGGCCGTTAGTGGAGGCATTAGCAGAGCGGCGCGGCCGGGCCGCTTCCTGCCACGCAGGGTTACGGTGTCACGCCTTGAGCTCTGATTGAGTTACAGTCCAGATAGAGAAGGTCACGGTCTCTCGCCAACACGGCTGCCACTCACATTTGCTCTGAGTCCACACACACACGCACACACACCTTATAATCCCTGGAGGAAAGCTGGGGTCATTTGAAACTTGTGTGTGTTAGTTGTTTCTTTCAGGGGTGTTTTCTATTTGTGCCATGTTGTCACATCAGAGCGAAATTACTGCTGGGTGTCAAAACGCAGTTTATTTGAAAAGCAGAGGAAGGTGTGTTTGTGACTCCCAACGGCACAGTGAATCCATCCCTCCAGTTTTCCCGAGCAGCACTGTCCCCCTCCGGTCATCTCTGTGACTCCTCTGAAATGTTCTGAAGCAGTCAGAGTTGCCGTTTTCCAGGTAACCAGACATATACAGCAGATCAGAAATCAGCTCCAGCGTTCCAACGTCGGATTCTCGGTGGAGTAACATCTGATTTAAAGTAAGATACAACGTGTGTTATTTTTTTTCTGAGCACTTAATGTGATTTGAAAACACTAAAGTTCTCCAACAGACTTTTTAAAAGTCTAGATTAACACATTATCGGCCTGTATTGGTCTGTTCTGCCCTATCTCATTTTCTACTCCTCCTTCCCCCCCATCGGCACGAGGGTCCCCCAGTTTGAGCCGGGTCCTGATTCACATTTCTTCCTGTTAAAAAAGGAGTTTTTCTTGCTGCTGTTGCGTGTTGGTGGTCAGGGTTCTGTAGAACGCCTGGAGAAAATGTTGACTGTAATGGCCCCTATAAATAAACTTGAATTGAATTGAACCTTCTCTGCAGTTTAGAACAGTTGTTTTTTTTTTTTTTTAATCCTCTCCTGCAAACTTACATCCTAAGCAAATCTTCATGTTGGATATAAAACAAATCTGGGGACATGAATGGACTCACTAAATGGACTTGATTGCATTCAGCAAAACCACACTCGAAACATTATATTAAAACAACAATATTAAAAAAATATGTATGTTTTCCAAACTGTCTCGATTTTGTATTAATCTACTAAAGAAACTGATCTATCATTCAGCAGCATTTCCCATTGTCACTGATGCTCATCAGACAGTGAATTCTTCAAGAAAAACAAATGTATTGTTATTTTACCACATCTGTCGTTGTGTGAGTGTTGGTCTTCCAACCTCTGCGTTTTAAGCATTCAAACAGAGGAGAAGCCAACGCTCACAGTTGCATAGCTGCACCTGCACGTCCACGCACCCACACATGCACGATGAGGCCCCGCAACACGCAACGAGATGATTGAGTTCTCTTCCTTTCATAAACTCCTGATTCAGCATTAGTATAAACATTGATTGCCGACTTAATTCCCAATTCAAATTATCATCCTGGGTCCCTATCCAAGGTTGACATGAGCCTTGAGCTTTGGAGCGACTAAATTATACTCCAGCCCCTGTTAGCCACCCCCACCCCACCTATCATACGAGCACAGGCGTGCACACGCACACACACGCACACGCTCCCCGTTCCCCCATCTTCCTCCCCTGTATACCTCTCTCTCAGTGCAGCCCAGGTGCTGATACAAGCACAAATCCTCCACGCCCCATCGCTCTCATGAACACTTACACTTGCGGACACACGAACACAGAGGAGAGCATACACAAATGCACCTTCTCACCTTCCCTCTCCCTCTCCCTCTCTCTCCCTCTCTCTCTCTCACACACACATACACGAACATCCATTCACTACACCTTTTTCAGGAAAGCTGAGGGGAGGCAGCATTAGTCTCGCCTTTATTTGCTGCGTTAGCATGAGCACAATATGAGACGCGGGAATGCTGTTTGATTGTGCTGCAGTGTGTGAGTGTGTGTGTGTGTGTGTGTGTGGTGTGTGTGTGTGTGTGTGTGTGTGCGCGCGTGGGGGGGAATTATCGCTCTGATGCATTGTTAGGTGGAGTCTTAAGTCAGCCAAGGTTGCGGCCTTTCTCTCCCGACGAGGATGTAGTGACCAATAGCGTCTCTTTGTCAAGGAAGGAGACAGAGGAGGGAAGATGAGCAGAGGAGGAGTGGTAAACAAGAGCGAGGAGGCAAACGGAGAAAAGGAGGAGGAGTGGATGGAGTCTTCTATTGTCTCTGCTTCATCAATATCCTCTTATATAAATGTCAGCTGTACCATTTCCCTCATCACTGTTTCACCACCCCACTGCCTTTATCCTCTGGTACAAGGGGAGGGACATCACTCTCTCTCATCTCTCTTTATTGTTTTTCTTTCTCCCACCCTGTTCTCTAAATCGCTTCGCTCATTCTTCCCTTCTTCCTCTTTCTTTCCCTCTCCTCATCTCCCTTTCTCATCCTTTATCCCCCCCACCACCCCGCCACGGCATTCCTCATCCTTCCCTCCTGTCTCTTTTCCTCTCGTGGCGATGCGTCACTAGCTGCCCCCATGAAACAAGTCAATTTTCTGCCAGCTCGGCGGATGAATAAATCTCCCTGGGTCTGCTCAGAGCGATGGGGATATTTATCTAAGTGGAGTGTGTCCTCTTCGGCTCAACGCTATTGACATTTTTTTCTTCTTCTTCTTTTTTTTTATACCCCCCCTCCCTACAAGAGGGGGAAAAGAGATAGAGCAAACAATTGCTAAAGAGCGTTGCAGAGGAGAAGAAGGTTATGAGAGGACAGAAACAAAGAGATGATAGAGAGGGGGCGAGAGAGATGAGAAGATGGATAGAGCGGAGAAATAAAGGAGCTGCCTGGAACAAAGCCTATAAAGCAGCAGTGGCGGCGGTGGCAGAGGAGTGAGGCAGGGGCATTAGTCGAGCCTGCTCGCTTTTAAACGGCAGGAACAGGCGCAGATCTGGATGGATGGCGGCCCTCTTCCTTCAGGCCACACTCATCTGTTGGGAAGAGAGAGAGGGAGACAGAGGGGAGGTGGAGGAGGTGTGCTGGGGCTCGTCCGTGACAAATACTGCGCAGTGAGACGAGAGACACAAAAGGAGACCAAAAAGGAAGAGGAAGGATGAGTTTTGACTCTTCCACCATAATGATAATATTTAAGGGAAAAGAGGATGGGGGGCGGGGGGGTGGCAGGCATCGGCTGCAGAGAGATGCTGCCCTGATTAACAGGATAATCACTGGGGTGAAATCGGCTGGACTCGGCTTTCTGCAGCTTTAATTTTTAATGCGGCATTATTGTATATTTTGCAGCGCCAAAAGTGTGAAGATTTAAAGAGCTGTAGGCAGCAGTGGGGGCATTTGCAGGAAGGATGGCGCGTTGGTGGGAGCTACTTGCCACAGTATTAAAGCAAAGTAAATAGCTGTTGTGTCTCATTATCATTCATTTTTAAAGGGGACTGTTAGAGTAATGAATGAATGTGCTTGCATCTCAGGGCCCCCCTCCTATTTCTCTATTAAAAAGACTAATACGCTCATGCCAGATGAAGTGCGAGCCGATATTTCCTTTGCAATTAAAATTGTCAATTTCTTCTTATGCACGGCGAGCGGCACCATCAGATTCTGGACTTAATTACCTGCAATCGCAGTGTGATCTATTGGACGTATGCTCCTGTGCCGGGAGAGCGCGATACAAAACAAGACACGTTTAATAAACTCATAAAGACGAGCGCAGGCCTCGTGGAGCATGTAATGTGCGAGTGTGTGGGAGCGTGTGAGTCTTTAATTTGTCTCCACACAGAGAGACTCGAGTCGTCTCCATTCAGTCGCGCGAAACAGCCACAAAAAGAAGATCTCTGATTGCAGGATATCCCCTCAATGCATCTCCAGTGTCAATGTGAAACCAGCCGTCTGGGCTCCTGCTGCCGCCAGCCGACCAGCACGGACACGTTTTTCAATTATATCAAGGTTAAAGGTTGAGAACCTGCCCTCCGGTTTTCTGTTGTTTATGTCCTCGGCAATCATTACTGCCATCAACACATTTGCGCCGGAGAGCATCGGATCTCTTTAGATCGCTTGTAAAATTAGTGCTGATTCTGGTGAATCTCGGACGGCGAATGCTGCGTTCAGCTGCCACGTCACGCAAATCAATTGGGAGGAACACGAGCGCCTTTTCCCAGTAATGGTTTTAAAGGCCAAATTACAAAGAGATAAATATGTTTCCTCCCTTTTTTTGGTGTGCAATTATGACAATTGAGATAATCTATAGAGCAAAGATTTCATCACATTTCATTTAGTTGCTCATTCAGAGTGAGAACAATGTTATTGTTGTTTTGGGTTTTTGTTTTTTTTGATTGGATCAATTTTTCAAAACCTGGAGAACACATAATCAGATGTAAACATTAAAGGGGGAAAATGACTTTTACAATTGTGCATCAGAGAAAAATGAAGCTATTTATTATCACCCTGGCACTCTCGGGCAGCATACATGTTTCCCACATATTTAGGCAGGCCCTATAGGATGCCACGTGCAATATTTATGTTGTCACTACATTAACGTGATGGATGTGGGCACTTTTTATTAGAGACAAATGAACGCTGTTGTGACACAATTATGGCAAAAACAATAACGGCGCTGTGTGAGCCGCTTCATGATTGATAATACATCAGGGGGAGATTCAGCAGTGTTGGGTTTAACCAGGCTTTCCCTCAGGGGTTTTTCTTTGGCATTAGTCAGGCAAATCCCTTTGTCAACCCCTCCGCTCGCCATTTTTATTCATAAGCTTTTGGCCCTAAGAAAGACATCAAACCAAGAAAACAACGAGGGGTCAACATCGTCTTTGCGCAATGTTAACTCCTGCATTGATGAAGCTAATTCACATTTCCTCAGTCCAGCCTACGGGGGCTCGGGAGAGTCGAAGCAGAGGGAGGCGACTCTGTGTGTGTGTGTGTGCGTGTGTGTGTGTCAGGGGCCACTTTGTAGTGAGTCATCCTCTTGACCCGGGCCCCTCCGCATGGGGTTTGCATTGATAGTGTTTGCTGAAAGGAGGAGAAAGTGAATGTTGTCCCAGCTCATTGGAATGACAATGGGGGCATATGGTTGTGTGTGTGTTGGTGTATGCTCATGGCAGCCACCATATTCCTCTGTGCAGGGTTGCCAGGTGCTCCATGAACAGGCCCACTGAGAGTTGACAAATCATACACAACCGCGGCAGACTGACTCGTGGCTCTCGGCCCCACAGCGGGGCGGGCTCCCTGCCGTCCCTTTTTCTTCCTCCCTCCGCCTTTTTCCAATCAAATGTAGATAGGAACAGTCGAATCAAAGAAACCTGACCGCTCTTCAGGAGTCCGTCGCCAACCTTGAACGCTTCTGGGGCGCCACGGAGAGCAGGCGAGTGAAGTTAACCTGGTGGAATAGCCGCCCCTCCCACGCGAAGCCACTTCTTCTGTCATGAATAGTCAGCTCCACCCTAATGACTATTCAATACAGTCTGCAGGCTGCAGATGAACGAGCGATCCACGGCAGCATCTGCTGCAGGCCCAACTCGCCAGACGCCATCCTTGTAAGAGGGCCATTGCAAGCTAATTGAAAGACAGGGGCCATCTCTCAAAGTGCGTGTGGAGGGGGGGGAAGAGAGAGAGAGAGAGCTGAAAATAATGACAAAAGATGGAGGGAATGAAGAAGAGGGAGCGTGGAGGAGAAAGAGAGACATTCCTCGCCTCACAGAGAGAACAGCTGACCTGTCAGCATTTGTTCCCATGCGGCCATATTGGAAAAGCCCCCGTGGGCATTGAATTAACCCAACCCCAAACCTGCTTCATGTAATTAGATCGGCCTCGTGTTCGTATGTTATTTTAAATACATGTTTGAATCAGGTTCGGCTGGTTAAGTAAAGCAGAGGCTGCTGCTCCTTTTTAAAATGATGAAAGCTTCGAGCTGTCGAGGAGGCCATCGCACCCGGCGACAAACCAACAGATAAGCTAGATCATCCGCTTTGCTCTCTACATGCCCCACATCCAACCGAGGATATTTACGTGTGGTGGGACGGGAAGAATTTTTGCTCTCCTTTCGGCCTCTTTGCTCCGAACAAGAGTGAAACATCCTCTGCAATCAGAAACTGGCAGGATTGCTGTCATAATTCTTTACACTTCTCCTCGGGAAGTTTTTATCGCCAAAATGATGAATAATCATTTCCACTATGACCATCCCAAATAACACCGTCATTCAGCATCAGTGCTTACTGTGTTGTTGTTTTTTTTATGGCGTAGTGGAGATAAGGGAGGAGGAACAAATGGAGCATTATCTGGGGCTTCGCTATAGCATCCGAACTGAGGGATTCATCTGCAGCCTGCCAGTAAACGTCGGTGGGGGGGAAGGAGCGAACAGATTGCGAAAGGATGAGTAAGATTGAGGCGAAGCATCTCTTCAGAGATGGCTGAAAATTGTTTGTGGCAGTGACTGGTACCCGAAGGCCACATATGCGCTGCTTCAAAATGTGCACGCTTGCAAATGAGGAAACGCTTGTGTTCGAGCTGAGCCAACTACAAGTGAACAGGCCCCAAACCACACCAGTACCATCAGGGGCGCGCTGTCCAGTCTGGTACTGGCTGCTAAAGGAACAACCGCTCCACCAGGTTTGATAGAACACATAAGAGGAATGGTAGCATTAGCAGCCTATTAGCTTGGACACACGCTGTTTTGTGCTGTTGGAGACAGTTTTTCTTCAGTCTGTCATTAGAAACAAGATAAACTGTGTTATTGCTTTTTAGTTTTATTCTTTGAAAATGAACAGTCGTTTAATGGGTTTTTTTTCTGTCAGTAATGGATAAAAATGTATGTAAGATTTCTCTGTAATGTTTGTATCTGTGTTGATACTTTTTATTGGTAAAATTGGCTCTGTTCGAAGTATGAATAAGGCAAGGCAAGTTTATTTATATCGCACTATTCAGACACACAGTGACTGAAAAAAATATGATCCTGAACGTTAATTAGCTGATGAGTTTTTATCGAGTCGTTTGTTTTGCCATTGAATGATTGTTGGGGTTTTTCTTATCTTGTCTTATTTGTATTTAGAAAATCCAAAAATAAAATTTGTCTTCCCACCTAAAACCAACCAGCAGACCGACTGGTGTTTGGCTAATGCCAGAGTAGAAGGGCTATTAATTTGAGGTAAATTAAATTTGGTTAAAGGGTAATAGAATATGAAAAACCCCAATAAATTATATTAGTATTTATAATAATAATATACGTATATAATACTACTTTCTTTGAAACCTTTCTTTTAAAATATGTTAAAAAAAAAGGTTTTTCTCCATGAAACATTTTTTCCACAATCATTAATATCAACATGACATTATTATTAATATTATTGTAATAATAATGATAATAATAATAATAATAATAATGATAATAATAATAATAATGATAATGATAATGATAATGATAATGATAATAATAATAATATAATAATGATAATAATAATAATGATAATGATAATGATAATATAATAATAATAATGATATAATGATAATAATGATAATAATAATAATAATAATAATAATAATGAATAAAAAAATAATAATAAATAATGTATAATATATAATGTAGTTTTTATAATATGTTACATTTTAGTTCTGTTTATAATTACATTTCGTGTGATTATGGTTTACTATTGAGAAAAATATGAATTTAAGGAGTGAGACTTGACCATTAAAGCTAAACGGGGATCTTTCTTTGCGGTTTGCTCCTGAATGTCCCCAACAGTCTGCATCTAATCTGCTGCACTGTGAGGAAGGAAAGGCCAGCACATCAGGGATTTGTCAGTGGCCCGTTATTACGTCTCTTCTCCCATAAAATATGGCTGCCTCTCCAGAGATCCAACCGCTAGATAAATCCACTCTCCTCCAACCAGACTGGCCCCCGTGACAAAACCATCCAATGGCGTGTTTTAGACAGTGACCTCTGGTAAAGACGAGTGATTTATACAGTACATGTTTTAAGCTCAGCGACACATCCGGACACCTCTCTCTCCTTCTCTGGGTCTATAAATGGTGTCATGTGAGATAACAGGGAAGCCTTTGGGAGAGGGGAGACATGACACCCATCTTTGGGGTCTCACAAAATGGCTACAATGTGGATAGCTTCCCCTGCAGCTGTCTAATCGTGGTCTAAGCCTGCAGTGAGCGTCGTGTCTCTCTCCTGCATGAGGTCACTGTGGTGCTTTAACCTGACAGACTCACAGAGCAAAGCCTAAATCAACACCTGAATGGGAAGAGTTCTTTTGAGAGTCCTCTCATGACCTCATGTGTGTTATTATGTACATGGAAGATGTAGAATTCCATGAACCATCAATTGCACCTTCACTCAGCTCAGCAATTCCAAACAAGGGGGTTCTATTAGGAAGTGAGTGAATGACGGTAATTTAGTCATCGTGGTACTCCGTCTAGTAGTTTAAGAGATTAAGTTCTGTGACTAAATGAGAACTGAGAGGCAGGCAGTGGAGTTGACCTTGGCAAATGAGACACAGAGACGATGACACGCCGAGCCAACTATCACTCTTTAATAAACAGGCGCTGAAAACCCACCACACAAATCTGCCCTGCTGCCGGAAACGGTCGCACAAGTGACAGAATCTGGCTTTAAATATGGCAACATGATGAATTTGTGTGCGGCATGTTTTAGTTCATTTAGACTTGTTATAAGAATATTGATAATAATTATGTTGTGCTAAGTTGGTTCTTTCTAAATTTCTAGTCCAAACAGTAATTTAAACTGAACACTGCTGCAAATAATGAATTTATGCCCAAAAGATTTTTTATTTTAAATTGTGTATGTATATATATATATATATATATATAGATATATATATATATATATATAATATATATATATATATATACACACACACACACACACACACACCACACACACACACACACATACTGTATATATATATATATATATACGAATATATATATATATATATATATATTCCCTATAAAAATATTTTAACTTTGAAACCAATAACATAAAATAAAAATCCGAAAACAGACGCAATATTGCATAACATTAGCATTATAATCCCTTTTTGTACGAGTAGTTTATAAATTATAGACAATTTACACACATACTGAAGTGGTTAAATGTCTGGTTTTAAACGTAGCGATACTTATTAAATATGAAGAAACGATGTACAGAAGGAGAAACACGGGTGCATTTTACACGATATGCTCACATAATAATAATAATAATAATAATAATAATAATAATAATAATAATAATAATAATAATAATAGGATCCACATTTTTTCGACGATAATTTTACTTGAAAAGGTTTTAAACTTTCTCTCTGTAGCGCTTCGACCTCAAACTTGTTTTTGCCTTTTGAATATTGCCAAATTCTATCGAGTAGCGCCCCCCCAAAAAATACATCATTTCAAACCTGGAGGACGCAGGAAAATTTGAGAGGACACGAAATATTTCTCGGATGATATAAAAGGAGCCGTTTCGTCTGAGTTATGGCCCGGATTCGGCGTTGCTGGGAGAGATGCATGCTGCTCCTTCTCTCCCGCCCCAGAGGAGGCATCATCAGAGCTGATATATGGCCCAGCCCTACATTACCTTTACAAAACAAAGGATCATCCACGCTTTGGGTCGAGGAAAACATCCGTCTGACTGTCTGACATCTAATATAACACCTGAGTCGTCTTTTACAAACACCCGGATAATCCAAATACTTTCAAATAAACGAGTCCTGCTGAGACTGAAGTTTTACGCATATAACACTTAAATATTCCTCTGATCTCTCTCTCTTCCACCCTCCCTCTCCCTCTCTCTCTCTCTCTTTCTCTGCTTCCAGCCATTTAGCCCATATACCTATTCTGGTATCTCACCACACGACTAAATTAGACCAAAGATGATAAGAGCACAAAGCATTATAATTCCGCGGGGCTCCTCCTCCTTCCAGTCATGCGTCCTAATTAATGGGACACCCCCAGTCGCAAAAAGCCCCGCACTGGACTGCAACATACTCAAAGAGTGAAAGGCAAGAGGGTGAAAGTGCCACTGGAGATAATTGATTACCTACCAATCAATGATAACTTGTTAGTATTCGTCAACTCTTCGGATTTCGCCATTTTCGGGGAGGCATCTCACTCTGCGGACTCGCTGCTCCCGAGGATCGGCACTTTGAACGCATCCTTTTTTGGAATAACATTCTTTTCTTCGTCATATCGTCCATTCCCCCCAAATCGTACCTGTTATGTGACTTTTTCCTCTCGGCAGTCCCGCTCTGTACACGACTGAATATTTCTACCCTGCATAGACTCTGCGCACAACCAATGATGACATCCAAAGAAGTGGCCAAATGTGATGCAGTAGAGACCAGGAGGCGAAGCCCACTGGACCAACTGCCGCCTCCCGCCAACTCCAACAAGCCGCTGACCCCCTTCAGTATCGAGGACATCTTGAACAAACCATCTGTGAAACGAAGTTACGCCATTTGCGGCACGGCTCATCTAATTTCGTCCTCGGAGAAGCACCGTCCGACCAGCATCCCTCTGTCCAGCCGGGCTCTGCTCACCCAGACCTCCCCGCTCTGCGCGCTGGAGGAATTGGCCAGCAAGACCTTCAAAGGGCTGGAAGTCAGCGTTTTACAGGCTGCTGAAGGTGCGTTTCTGCTGCCAAAAATACAACACAAACCATTTTCTTGGCCTAGAAATTCTGATTTTTTCCCCCCTATCCACAATTATATTTCGCAACGAGAGTTCAATGTATTAAGTGCGATGTTAAATAATCACAGAGCGGACACGTTTGCTCGTGCACACGCTTTTCTTTCAAGTTTAGACAGTGTGTGATGGTGTTCTTGTCTTCTCTTGAATGAGCGACTGGTGCGTTTCTTTAATAATAGAGCCTCGTATCTGCCCAGTATTTCCCAGTGGTGCCAGTGTAATACACTTGTAATTACATGTCCTCACATAAGCTTGAGGGCTTTGTCGTTTCACTTCTCGTGCCGCTTTTATTATTATTAGGATTTTTCGCGTCAGGGCCACTTTTACGCACACGGTGAATGCGGTGGTTTTCACCTCGCTTCTGTTTCTACCTCACAGGTCGTGACGGGATGACTCTGTTCGGCCAGAGAAGCACGCCGAAGAAGCGTCGAAAGTCTCGAACCGCCTTCACCAATCACCAAATTTACGAGTTGGAGAAGCGTTTTCTGTACCAGAAATATTTGTCGCCAGCCGACCGGGATCAGATCGCTCAGCAGCTGGGCCTGACGAACGCGCAGGTTATCACATGGTTTCAGAACCGCAGGGCCAAGCTAAAAAGGGACCTGGAGGAGATGAAGGCCGACGTGGAGTCGGCCAAGGCCATCGGCCAGGTTCCTTTGGACAAGCTCGCCAAGCTGGCGGACCTGGAGAAATGCGCCAACGGCACGCTGGGTCACCCGCGGGGTGAGTCCCCGGCGCGAGGCGGCCAGCACGACCACGAGCTCGCGCAGAAACTGCGGTCGTCACCGCTGTCTCCATTCTCGGACCACACAACGAGCAAAGAGTGCTCGGAGGACGAGGACGTGGAGATTGATGT
This sequence comes from Takifugu flavidus, assembly GCF_003711565.1. Classification (NCBI taxonomy): domain Eukaryota; kingdom Metazoa; phylum Chordata; class Actinopteri; order Tetraodontiformes; family Tetraodontidae; genus Takifugu; species Takifugu flavidus. The sequence continues at coordinate 1,721,059 of NC_079525.1, forward strand.
GGATGACTGATGGCGCAGCGTGCGGCCGCAGGCTGGAGAACTCCTCTCTCGAGGACTTGTAACTTACTGCTTATATTGTAACGCATATCTGAGAACGTGTACCAAAATGTATGACTTTTATATCGGCGCAGATAGACCATAGTGAAGCATGGACACTGAAATATGCAGCGGCATTTTACAGTTGATTCATTAGCAAACTGTTGCAATCAAAGCAATACGTTGGAAAATGACACGAATAACTTATTTTTGATTTACGGAGTCGCGCACGCACGCACGCACGCACGCACGCACGCACGCACACACACACACACACACGCACACACACACACACACACACACCTGTTTCCATCGCTTTATGTGAGGCCCGTACCCTCACGCATCACGATGAAAGCGCTCCCGTTTTGAATTTGTTTGCATGTAAATGCATGATTTGCTTTGTGATCATTATATATTTATTTTTTTTACCTCTTTTATTAATTTAATTGATTCCTTATTTGTGTGCTTGTGTTTTCTGTGAGTCAAAATCGCTATCGTGCCACTTTGACGCCGCTCCGCTTCCTCATCAGACTGTGACTCCAGTTCATATATTGTGACGATGATGATGATGATGATGATGATGATGATGATGACGATGATGATGATGCAGATGATGGTGATGATGATGACGTGATGGGAAAGGAAAGGAAAACTCGGACAGTTTTTTGGGAGTCTTCACACGATGCGAGACATAAGAACACCGGTGGTTTTGACGAGAAATCTGCTCCTTTTTCGCTTTATTGTTTGGATAAAAATAATTTTACAATTATACATTTTGTTATGTTTGTACACCTGTAAGTGCCTTTCTAAAATCAGGACATTATTTGAAAACCAATGCACAGACTGTAATGTATATAGGCTACAATGGGAATAAAATGGCTTTTTTTCCTGAATAGGCTTTTTATGCTGTAATTCTTGTATTAATTTCCGGACTTTTTTATATTGTGAATATAATAGATCGAACTGTTCTTTTTCTCCTGGGCGAACAAAAGAGGGAAAACATTTAAAGGGTCTCTTGTTGCCAAACATGAGCGTGTAGACCAATGGAAAGGGAACCTATTTAGAGTTATTATACTGCACTATTTTGTCCTTTTGTGTCCTTTTCTCCTGTGGATGCTCCAAACATTTCGTTGCCCGGAATTTCACATCTCCTTTTACCTCCTAAATGCGTGTCGTGGCTTATTGACCCTCAGACGTGTTCTTCCATTTGTGGCGAAAAATTTATGTGAGAAACACAAATCTGGTGCCGGGGAAAAAAGGCGAGGATGCCACAAAAACACAAAGTTTTGGGCCAGTTTCTCCAAGCCTTTATAGAGCTTTTTTTGTTCTGCGGGACTGGGCCGTAATTTTGAGCGTAAAGCATGAAAAGTGGGGACAAATGAGCGGCGTTCCCTGATGGGACGAGGCACAAAAGAGCAGGGCCGCTCCCCCGCAGGCAGCAATACTGAGACAAGTGTGTCCCGCCGCACAAAAAGGACGCAAACGTTTGGAGGCCATATGGTTTTTGAAATTTCCTCACAATTTTAGACAATTTGATGGATTGAGTTAACCCTCCTTTTAAACAGTTTAAGTGAGTGCGAACAAAGCCCATAATGCCTACATAGACTGTGCCTTCATGAGGGCATCTGCGGCCATTAATGTCTGGCCCTTTTCTTTGCCTGGCGTTTTGAACAAGTCAATGAATTACAATGAAACTGTTCCCTTTTTGTGCGCTGCTTGTCTCTGCGCTTTTTAGCCCTGGAATATGTTTGACTTCTGTCCAAGATCGTTTTCTAAACAAGAAATGCATTTTTTTCTTTAAATTCTTCTTTTTTTTTTTTACAGGCATAAAAAGCTTGGACTGTGACATTTATGCCAAAGTGGTTAGAAAATCCTTTGTTTGTTTTTCGCCCCCTTCCTTTTTTTTTCTTTTTTCAACTTCTTTATTTCTGTTGACTTTAAAGAGTTTAATGAAGCTGAAAACATGGTGATGTGAGAAAGAGAGAGTGTCCAGGAGAGAAAAAAAGGATTCAATAGACTGCCTCCAGTTTAACTCTCTTTGTTGGTGAAATGATAAGTAGCCCTGTCCTCTTTCACTCTCGTTTTATAGTGTTTGCTTTCTTTTCCGTTCTCTGCCATTTATTCCCGACAAACTGAAGAACTTTATAGACCTTTTTAATATGACTGGAGATGCTGCGGCTCTTCAGCGGCAAAATTAGTCCAAATTACACCCAAACACTTTCGCTCAGTGTTGCTTAGAATCTTATTAAGTTTTACAAGAGATCATTGAAGGCTGAGTTACAGCGGAATAATAGTTAATTATGTTGACATTGTTGTTCCTGATTCCAAAAAAAATCTCTTACATTTAAATGTTCATTGCGCAGTGCAGGATGTGCAAAATATAATCTACTTTATATAATATATGAAAAGTTTTGATATTTGTGGCGTCAAGAAAGTGGAAATATAAAGTTCGGTATTTTAATGTACGAAAGAAACGGTTGTGTGCACCTTCTGCAGTCTGGACGGAGGATGTTTATGAAAGGGGAGAGAGTTAAGACAGTCCAGGCTGTATTTTATGAGAGCTTGTCTGAGATAAGTAATACAACAGTCTGCGAGACCACTTGGTGGTAATTAATCCTGAGGTCTTAAGTGTATTTCAGTATTTCAATTCAGGATGGGGGAAGAAAAAAATCACTACTTCAATCGTCCGGAAAATTGAAGTTTGATGCATGAGTCCTTACTGAAACAATCGTACCGTCCTCTCCAATTTCATAGTCCCCTAGTACTCTCCCTCTCCCTCTCTCTCTCTCTCTCTCTCTCTCTCTCTCTCTCTCTCTCTCTTTCTCTCTCTCTGTGTCTGTCTCTCTCTGTCTCTCCTCTTATTTACACCTTTACAGTGGCACATAGGAAAAATAGACAATATTATTAGTATTATCTTTGTTATTGGTAGTGGTGTTAGTAGTTATCGGTAGAAGCAGTCGTGATTTCCTAAGTGGTAGAATTTTAATCATGGCCTTCCTGTGGAGACAGTTAATACTTCAAACTTCAATTTTACGGACGATTGAACTAAGCATGTTCCTGACAGAATTGATGTATGTATTAATTTCCTTTAACTGTTGATTAATTAGGCCGTTCTGAGGACTCTAATTGAACAGTTTATTCGGAAATTTGCATATTAATCAAATTCTAGTTGATTACCCCAAAATGCAGGAGATTTCGTAAAATCTGAGATTTGCCAATTCACGGGGTGTCTTCTGAGACGCATCTGCACCAGATGAGGTAAAACGTCGCTGCAGAGACGACTTGACCCTTCATGCCACAATGAAAGATACACGTAAATTACATCCAACAAAAAACTTTAATAACGTGTGCTTGTTTATCACAAGTCGTATTTAAGCCAGGGGTCTGGAGAAAGAAAATAGAAGTGAGGCTATGACCATCGCGATTAAATTATGTAATTAAGAAGGAGAAATCATAGTAGATTTATTCATGTTTTCCAATGAAAATGGAAATCGAGTAGTTATGGACACGACAGAGGCAAAAGAGGAAAGGGGGGAAATTGAACAGGAAATGCAGATGTTGGAACTCCAGTCAGCTGTTGAGGACAATTCTGCCCTCTGCTGGTAAATATCATACTTGCGGGGAACTGTTGTGCAAAATGGAAAAATAATAATTACGATGAAACAGATTTTGAAAAGAAATGAAGCTGGGGTTTGTGTCACCGTCTTGCGGCACTTTATACACGATGTGTTTTAATAAAATTGATGTTGTTGTTTCAACTATGGAGGTTAATAAGTCATGAATAACAGAATATTCATAGAATATTTTAGAATGTGCAAATATCATGACCGATTAATTAAATTTGCACTGTTTTTTTTTTTTTAAAAGATGTGCTTAAATTTTAATGTCAGTTATCAAACATTAAAATGTGATTGTATCCGACAACTAAATATGCAGCAATGATCTAGACAAATGGTAGATGAAAGAAGCCGGGATGTGTGTATTCAAACATTTCGCAGCAGAATAATTATTTACGTTAATGTAAAGAATTTACTGCTCATGCAACTACAGCAACGCAACTACTGCGCAAAGCTGCGCAGAGGTTGCGCAGTAGTTGTGTTCATCAACACCCGTCGCATTGCTGACGTCATCATTATTGGCGGTATTTTGAAACAGTCGCAAACAGTCGTAGTGGAATAAAACAAAGAAAAAACATCTATAATGGTAATTCCAAACGTAAATTTATTCATTCATTGCGCATATGTTAATAAAATAGCCTGCTACAAGTTCCCGTCAGTCTGTCATTGTAGGCTAATGCTAAATATGCTTTAGCATCAGGAGCTATTCGATTGAATAACAGTGTGTGTTTGTCTTTTTATATGTGTGTTTTTAGACCGAAGAGGTGCTCGGCGGCCTGGCTCCAACACAGCTGTCTGGGGCCGCTCAGGGTGAACTGATGGACCTGTGTGAGCAGCAGTTTGCTCAGCTGGAGAAGGTAAAGGCAGAATGGAAACCACAGCAAAGCTACGAGGTGGTGCAAACCTGGACTTTCTCTGTGTTGCAGCTTCAGAATGAGATTATTCTGTGCGAGTCCGATTTCAGCGATAGTCCACAAGAACAGGTAGGATTCCTATTTGTACGTTGTGTAGTAGTCAGAGGAAGATGAACATTGCAGCTTCAGGCTTGGATTTGTGTTGCAAAGGCTCGTGTAAGATTATATAAGACGAATTAGTCCAGAAATGCTACTTTGGCACATATCAGTAATTAACTACACACCAAAGGTATTTTGGAACAAACATACAGGTATTGGGGAAGAGCCATCACCATGTTCTTCAAAATGTAGATGTCAAGCTTTGAAAAGTAGTCAAACGGTGAAACCAAACTGATGTATTTTTGCAGCCAAGTTCTGTTAAATTGAGCACATTTGTTGTGAAAGGCCCGTGCCTTCGTGTCGCTCCTTTTTCTGTTATTTTTTGTGGTTCTGCTGACATGTGCATCTTCACTCTCCATTTCAAGTCGGTAAACCGGCTGATTGCAACAGAAGCCGAGCTGAAGCAGTGGCTGTCCACAGAGCCGGAACGTAAGCTCCTCTTCACACACCTCTTGTTTCCCAAACATTGAAATATGAATAGTTCAAATCGGCAGAACAGATTAAGAGATCTGTGCTTAAAGTTGCCTGTAGGCCGCGTGAGTTATAATTCCAGAATATTGCAGCACTTCCACACATTTTAAAAAGTTCTTTATCATATTTGGGGTATTATTTTTTCCCCCATCAACATGTTTTTTTTGACACATCCAGTGCTGGCAGAAAATTCAGAAGTCTTACTACGAGCCGGTAAAGCAGAGGTGCGTTGAAGCCCTGCTTCATAGATTCTCCTTGTCTAAGTTCATTGTTCTGGCCTCAATTGGTTTTACTCTGATTCATCGTAGATGCTGAAGTTGTGCTCTGAACTTGAGATGGTTTTCTCTTGCTCCGAAGCCAAAAGAGACAAACTCAGAGAAACCAAAGTGTGGTAGGTAACTTTTTGCAACATTGCCCACAAACTAAGCTGCACTGATTACTCAAAACGTGAGATATTGATTTAAATTACATTCATATGACGTGACTGAGACTATAAAATGGCTTAGCATAGTTTGTGTAATAGAAGCTATAAAGAAAATGATTGCAGTGACTTGAGCTGTGGTCTTTTTTTAGTGAAGAGAAGTGGCTGGAGGATAAGACGCAGGTGCTGAGCGCCGCGATGAACCACGTCGAACGCCTAAAAATGGAAAAAGAGAAGTTGTCAGAGCAGAGGTGCCATACTTATTCCCCTTACATTTCTTCTTCTTCTCTCCTTTGTTCACTGTACCACAAAAACAGTTTTATTAAAAGTATTTTTAAGTGGTGATGGACATACAAATTCCTGACAGTCAGCGGTGTCTCCGCTAGAGGGCAGCAAAACACATGAACGGAGAGTGAAAATAATTAAAATAGCCTTTTTATTCTTCTGCTTTCCAAGTGTGTTGAAGGACACCAAGATGAAAATCGAGAAAATGAAGGCATACGAGGAGAGCCTGATGGACTGTTTGGGGGACATACTGGAGAAGCACATCCCTCACCCTCAAAATGGAGCCAGTGGCTACAAGAAGACAAAGGTGCCTGGAATGTGTTTGCTGCCTGTTGTCTGCCACAGACAGTGTTCTGTCAATGTTTCTGTTTTCAGAATGCTTCCACAGAGCCGGAGGAAGACTTGATTTCACTTGGCGAAATTCTCGAGGTGGGTCCAACTGCATGAGCATTGTTTTCTAAAGGACGACTTTTGGACTTTTTGCATCTTTTTTTCAAAAATGTGCTTCTCTTTCCCTTCAGCAACTCATGAACAAGGTCTTGGAAACGCCACACGACCCTTACGTGACGATAGACAACACCTTCTGGCCCCCGTATGTGGAGATGCTCCTTCGCTATGGCATCGCAGTGAGACACCAGGAGAACAACTTCAAGATCCGCCTGGAAACCTTTTGCTAAGACGGCGGTTGCGTCGCTCATTCCAGCATCAAACTGGACCAGCGCGAACTCCTGCTGCTTTTAGGGTCCGTTTACGATAGGTGGATGTGAGACGCTGTATATATGTTGTATCCGAACAAACGGGTTAAACAGTTAGTAAGTAGGAGGATGTTTAAAGTTTAGAAATGTTTAATAGGAGTTCACGATTGAAGCTTGTTCATATTTAAAAGATTCTGAAAGGTCACTGTGTAAGATTTGTCCTCTGCTATTATTAAAAACTTATTATAACCTTTTTCCAATCAAAGGTTAACAATGGTGGTTATTGAAAAACTTCTCCACACCGAAACAAATGTACCGGAACCTGCATCATGTCGACTTGCTCTAAATATCTCACCTGGGTGTTTTGTCTCTTCTGGAGTCTTTTTATCCCACCACTTGGGTTAGAATTGATGTTTCATTTCTTCTAATTTTTTTAAAAGTTGCATTTAACAGTTCTTGTAACTGTTTAATCACAACCTTGAAACCTGAAAGCAGAATTTTTGAGTTCTACTCTATTAAACATTCCATTTAAATACATGTATATGTATTTTTTTAAAGAAAGACCTATGTGTTTGTATCAAAAAGTGAATCAGTTAAATGGTTTCTAAATAATGATTATATGCAATATAACTCACAAAAACAATTTTAATACAATGTATTACAGAAACAATTCACCAATCTAACAGTTAATGTGACCGTTTTAGCAGTCGCACAAAAACGATGCTAATTTTCAGAGGAAAAAATCCATATTCCGCTTCTGTTGCTCCCCATCATCCATTTAAAGGAACCCTGGCCGTTTCACGTGTTCTGGGAATACGCTGAGGTTCTCCTGTAGATGGAGGGTCTCAGAAAAGTCACTCTTTTGAAAATAAAATTGGACATCTACAGAGCAAGATCCCGGAGGAATGGTCCAAAAAATCAATAATTATCGATTACATTGGTGTTGCAGATGATAAATGACATCAACAAAAGCCAGAGAAAAAGGCTTTAGAAGAGGAGTTGTGCTAAAACAGCACAGAACTTTACAACAGGCAGCTCGAGCCTTTATTACAATATCAATTATTACAATAATGATATTCTGGTATTCACTGACATAAGAGAATATTCAAAAGTAGCCCAAAAAATGGAGATCAAGGATTGTCCCTCCCCTCTCCTTACCTGGCAGAGTGAGGTTCCAGTGCACCTCCCCATCATGTGTTCCAGCCCTCTGCAGAACTGCACCATTAGGAGTCAGTCCCAGTTTCAGTCCCACAATTCCTAATAAACTCACTAAGGATCATTCCCTCTGGCACAGCTGTCACACACATGCAGTTTTTAAACCATGGCAGCAAAACTGTATGAGAAACTAGACCCTGAACTCTTTGAAAACTACCCAAAAACAATGGCAGCTCTGTATCGTGCCTGCATGAGCAGACTGAGGAGATCGGAGGGTGTGTGTCCCTTTAAAAAGCCCAGACCAGTAGGAGAAGGGTGTTGGAGCATCTCCAGGAACAGTGGGAGGAAGAAAATCATTGCCCCCAACAGACTTGTTGTTGTTTCCTTCGTCTTGTACTATTTTAGTAATGAAACCAAAACATTTTCACACAGGAATTACATCCATTTTTTTTCAACATTTCTTTTTTTTGCCTTCAGGCAAGAAGACCGACTGCATCCACTAACAAATGCCACCGATGATGTAGGGCAGACTGTTCCAGAGATTAATGCTTTAATAATATTACTGTCCCATACAAACAATGTTGGGGGGCCTTAAAAACAGAACGTGCCAGTCTCCTCTTCTAATTTGTCAAAACTTCCAACATTTTTGTCACTTTAACAGCAGAAGAAGCCTTGCAAACGTAAAACGTGTTCTTTGTTATTTCGACTTGAACTTAAGAGGAGACGAAAATGACCACACACCAAAAACGACTGTTGGTTTCAGCGACCAAAGTCAGAATCCATCAAGAGTTTTGCTCGTTTGGAGGTTGAATCATTGCGTTTTTAATCTCAAAGGCATCTATGAGCTCCTGAAAAGAGAAAAATACAATTCTAATTAGCCCAGTCCCCTTGAAAAAGAAAAACTAATTAAAACGTCCAAACCTTCCATGTCTTTGGGGATAACGAGATGATGCACTGCTTCCTGTTGGACAAGTCTCCATCTTCCATAGCTCGCACCTCTGTAGGTTCTGAGACATAAAAACATTCAGCACTGCAATAAATTTTACCGAAATATGTTCCAGGCATTTTTGATGTGCGCTGTTATGCCCTCTCACCTATACAAGGCAGATTGGAATCGTCCGGGTATATCCGAGCAAACCCGTCCTGAAACACAAAGGCGGGTGTCATTTCCTCCCCCGTCACTAGAGGGCAGTGATGAGTGCGCTTCAACTCACCCTAATCAAGAAGGAGGTGTGGAAAATGTTCTCTATGGTCCGGGAGAACGAGTTGGGGTCAATGACAAACTCATAATATGATATCGGGGAGGTTGCTGGTAGCGGTAGAGGCAGAGGGGCTTAATTAGGAATCATGAAACGACCCCAAAGTAACGACAACAGTTGACTTTAAACTCACGCTCGTCTCTGTAGTAACACTGAAGGTAACCCAGGATCCTCTCCACCTCTGTCTCTGTTGCCTCCTGATGAGAGCCCTCTAATTTCTTCAGGTAGTACAAAAGATAAACACAAGCAAGTTCAAGATGTAAACATGAATTTATATATTTTTTAAAAACAATGTAATGGTCGTGTAACTAGACAAAATATTCAAATTAGCCTTCACATCAAGCAAATTAGTGCACCAGGAGCCAAAACACTGCAGTAAATGACAGAATGCTTCACCTAATCAGAAAATATGATGAGAGTGTTGTAATAATAAAGACTGAAGAAGTGAAATCTGTGAGGAAAATACCACAAACATCAATGTATTTGCAGAGTCTCAAAGATCATTAATTATTCTCCCTGTTTACCTGAATTGGTTTAATTTCAATGACCTCCTTGCTGGGATCCTTCCTTTCCTGTTGCATCCTTGGCTTAGGAGGAGGTGGCTTCGCATGGAAAGCACCATTCCTAATGAAATTAACCACAGGAGTGTGTGTGTGCGTGTGTAACCATAGATAATTTACCTCAGTTAAGATTTGCTGGCATACAGAGACTCACATGAAATGAAAAGAGGGCGCTGTCCTGAAGCAGCATTCTGCTCTCCTGGCCAGCCGTTGCCAAGCAGCCAGCGACAGGTAACCATCAACTACCCGTCCGTCCTGCTGCTCGTCCCCTCTGTCTCCTAGTCGGTTGAGACCCATGAAGGACAGCTGTCCGCGGAGAAGAGAAGCACATCTCACAGGACATCTGCAAATGCTGGACACAGATGCTGGATATGGACACATTCTACAACGCTGCTTCCACTCAGCCGTGTTAAATATCAGAGTGGGGATGGTTTCAGAAAGTCAACCCTCTCTCAGATCCTGTTCTTTTTGGGAAAAAAAATGTCAACCGCACTTCTTTGATATGCCGTCGTTGATCTGGTTTCCCTTTTACAGATGATACAAATGCATGCAATGAAAGTGCATGCACGGTGTATTCACTTACAAGGTGTTCCGCAAAGATGTTGGGGTCAAAATCACTGCCTGAACACATTTGGGTTGCTTTCTCCTTTGCAAGGTCTGTGGCCACAACAAGGAGCTGAGCATCCAGAGCGGCTTCTCTGACCTGCCGAACTGCAGAGAAACACTCAGAGCTCTGTGGAGGCTGCACGGCGTCAAAGACACATCATGTATCATCTGTCATTCCTTTCAGATAGGATAGTAAAAATGATCAAACATGTGAATAAATAATGCTTCTAATCTTGTTTAAGTAAATGCCAAAATGTGCTCCGCTATGCGACTTCATTAAAAAATAGAAACCGTAATTTTCGGAGGGGAAACAAAGCTCCCAGCTCATGCTGAGGAGTCGTGTGGAACGAGGAAAAATCATCCATTCAGTGCAGCTAATGACTGACAAGATGTTTGCACATAGCAACAGGAATTAATCCAATCAGCGCCTCAAGGGCGATGTGTGCCGCCGTGTGGTGGCATCGCCACGAGGGGGCACTGTTGTAACATTCAACGGATTAGTGTGTAAAAATATGCCTCAATTTATTATCATTGGTATTTAAAAAAAAACAAGCAACGAGCGCTGCAACCAGCTCAACTTAGACTGAAATCTACCACACATACCATCTTTGAAAAGTTCGTTGGCTTCTACTAAAATGTCTGTGAGGGCGCTGTTGGAAGGGTTCAGCATATCTTCTCTATTCTCTGGAATCACGACAGGAAAACAGCATTAGCAATGATGTGTCACAAAGCCTTTTTCAATGAGGAGAGAAGCTGTCCTGCCAGACTCACTCTGCACGGTGGCGATGAGCTCCCTGTACCTGCTCCGTAACTGCAGCCTTTCATTTGAGCAGTTTGGGCTGCTTTCTGGTTCGTTCGAATCCAAAGGAAATCCTCCGACTTCTGCTTCACTTTTCACTTTCTTTCGACCATCAGAACCATCCCGGTGGGATGATCCATCGTCCCCGTCCACACAGCTTCTCTTCATTTTCTTTTAGTCACGTTCGATACTGACACATTCTTTTTAAAAAAACAACATAAAAACACACACCGTGACCGTAGGATTAGCAGCCTGGCGACCGCGTCTAAAGAGATACAAATCTATATAAAAATCATATACAAATCCACTGATCTGTCTGTTTCGCAAAATGTGTCAGATGGAAATGCTAAAAGTCAAAATAAAAAGATAAATGTAGTACATTTGCCTTACCGAAGACAATTTTCTGCTGTTAACGCTTATTTCTCTCTATTATTTATCATATTAAAATACAACCAACACATAATATCATATATTCAGAGCAAGCCGATGATAAAACTAATACTAAAGTAGTTCGGGCTGGTTTTTATTAAACCACAATAAGTCTGACTTTTGGGCATTAGGTGAAAACACGCTGATGCGCATAAATTCGCAAATATGTGAGAAGGGAGAAAAGAAGAAGTGCAAATGTTTAATATTATTATTATTCAGAGGTTTTAATGCAAATGCGGAAGTACTGAGCATGTGTTGCTCTTGGTTTGGCCATGGTAACAAGTCTAGGCAGATACATGGCGCAATCAAACCTCCCTCACCCATTTTGTCAATGGTTAGAATCTACTTTGTTTATTAGTACCGTTCAGATATTGTAAATAGGCAAGACGACCACCTACGCTTCATTTAAAATAAAGAACAGATGCTAATTTTAGGGGATGTCGCTTGCTTATTTTTCTCCCTCCAACTCACCGACGGAGATACTTCCTGTTCTCTCCTTCACAATAAAATCCCAAACGCCCTTTCTCACCACTAAACCGGAAGAACATAAACTGACTGTTGATGCTACTGGTCTTACACCCCGCATCCATGGCATTATGGCTCACCTTAAAACCGGAATATCAGCTTTTTTTTAATAAACCAAAAATATTCAAATAAAAGCCAACAAACTGGCTTTTTAGGAAGGTACACTAATAATTGTTTTTTTTATATGAAAACCTTTGGGAAGTGTCCTATAGGCAGAAAAGAAGGCTGTTAAAAGCGGGGCATGGCGAGTTGGCTAGCTAGTATTATTTGACGTGGGCATTTGCGGTACATTTATTTGTTTATTTGCTGTAATACATTATGGGGGGAATTTCTCTCTCCTAATTCACAACGAACTCGTCAAATGACGTCACTACCGCTGTCCAATCCGGTGCGTCCGGTGCGTCAGCGTTCGGATTCCTGTAGGCGGAGAGAGGGTTCCGGTTCCGGGTATTTTCATACTCCACTCGGCGGCGTTTATCCCTCCGATTATGGTCTTTTATCTGAAACTTCTTCTGATTGTCCACTGATTAAGGCTGGTTGTTTCGCAATTAAAAAAAGTCTGGATAAAGGCGCGACCATGACGACCCGATCGGAGAGAGAGAAGGCCCAGAAACTGAACGAGCAGCACCAGGCCATCCTGTCCAAACTGCTGAGAGAGGAGGACAACAAGTACTGCGCCGACTGCGAGGCGAAAGGTGCGACAACGACACCGTCAGATTCACTGAATTCGCCCACGGCGTCTTCCTCGAGCACTTCCTAATAACCTAGCATCTGCGGTAGCTCAGCTACGCTAACCTGCCCGTGTGTAACTGGTTGAGGCCAGTCAGCTGACAGCTCTTCCCCACAGCTAAACAAAGTGGCTAACTAGCGGGCTAACTTCCCTGGAGCTCCACACAGCGCCCCTCCTTGACCGCCGCCTTCCGCTCAGCTGCAGCAAGCCTCCAACAACCTGTGGCTGAGCCTTCAGATCAGTCTCTTAATGCCTGTTTTATTACTGTTAGTTCTCGCTTTTGCCGTTTTTAAGCGACTTCACGGCGTGTTTATTCTCTGCTGGCAGAAAGGGTTGACAATCAAAAACGATCTGTGGTTTATTTTATTTCATTTTTTCCTTGTGTTGGCAGGTCCAAGATGGGCTTCCTGGAATCTGGGAGTGTTTATCTGCATAAGATGCGCGGGCATCCACAGGAACCTGGGAGTACATATATCCAGAGTAAAGTCAGTCAACCTGGACCAGTGGACCTCAGAACAAATCCAGGTACCGTTTGTTTACGTCTCTATTTGGATCTAAATGGATAAATGAGTAGGAAAAAATTGAGTAATCCTGGCTGTTTTGAACCTTTAATGAAAGAGAAGTCAGTCTTATAAAATTCTGAGGTCTTATTTTTATGATAATGTGGCCCAAACTCTTTCATTCAGTTGGTTAGACCACACAAAACAAGTGTTAAACAAGCAGAAACACGGATTCAATTCAAACTGAGCTTTCTTTTCTTCTTAAAATATAGTACCCTCTATAGTCACGACCCAAAAGTGTCATGGTCGTCTTAATGATGATGTTTCTAATGCTTCATGGATAATAATGATAAAAATAAGAAAGCTGGAATGATATTTTACTGTATTGCTGCAGGTCTCACAATGCAAATTAAGAGTGGCTGCTAGCATGCTGCACATGTTAGGAAGTTACTTTTAAATGACAGTTGGGCTCATTACGTTTGACAGAAAACTATATTTACTGTTTAAATAAATAATGATGACACATATATTAATGGTCTTTAATGTGAAAAGAAAGGCGAGTTGCCACAGAGGTTTCAAAAGTATGACTATGTTTCAGCCCCTCGGCCCAGATCTGTTCTGTGTAAGGCTCATATATATCCATGTTGATGCTATCGGCCCCTCTGCTCTGTTTTCCATCTCTCTTCTGGATTTTTTAGAGTATACAAGATATGGGAAACACCAAGGCCAGAAAGCTCTATGAGGCCAACCTTCCAGAAACCTTCAGAAGACCTCAAACAGACCAGTATCCTTCATCCTTAGCATGTCCCAAAAAAAAAGAGTTGACACGCGTTACGCTTTATACGCTTCCTCCTCTTCCTTAATTCTGACCACAGAGCTGTGGAATTCTTCATCAGGGATAAATATGAGAAGAAGAAATACTACAGCGAGAAAGTGACCAACGGGAGCAGTGTATGTACCACCTCATCTCTCATGACGCCCTGTAGCGTCTACAAGATTAACGGTTTTTGTTTTGCCAGCCAAAGGATGCTAAGAAGGAGCGGGACACAGAAAGAGGGAGCAGAGCCTCATCCTACAGCAAAGTGAGCACAGGTTCCTCCGCCAGAAGCTTCTCACAAATACAGTTTTTCTTCCTTCATGCGCTATATACATATTTTTTTATTTCGATCCCTTTAAAGAGCGAAGAATCGAGGCCAGTTCCAAAAACTAGCCCGGCTAAACCTACAGAACCCTCCGTCAACCTACTGAGCCTTGGTGAGTGTGGATACTATTGATGATGGCAAGATGCTCAATTACAGGTTTCCTGGGTGTGTTGTGTCTTTTCTTTTTAGAATGTGTCATTTAAAATCTGTTACTCGAACTGCAGTGAGCCCAAATGTTGTTCACGGGGCTCCTGATGATGAAATACAGAAATTGTGCAAAGATACATAAAACAACAGGCAGCAAACTGGCTTAAAGGAAGCAGGTCGGTTGATGGGAATCCCCCTGTGAGGTGATTTTCACTGTTGTCTCACAGGTCCATTCATGGATCATAAGGATTTCTTTCAGTAAAATAGCTTTAGTAGTAATGTAGAAGTTCTTTGTGATTCAGAACGGTGTTGATTTTGTCTTTTGACATCCAGGACAGGACAGCAGACCAGTGAATGCAATGGCAGCACATGTTCAGATTAGCGGGACCGTTTCATCTGGCACCTCAGGCATCTTTTGTGCAAGTTTAACCAGTTTTTCCATTACAGACGCACCGACAGCTGCATCAGCTAACAATGGTAGCACGAGCACAAACCAGAGTAACAATGACCTGGATATATTCGGCCCCATGGTGTCCAACCCCCTCCCAGCGTCCACATCAGCAGCCCAGTTTACTCAGGTAAACCAAAAAAGGGAAAAAACCTCTCAGTTTGTGCAGCTGTGCCAGCGTGTTTAAACATGCATGAACACGATATTGTCCTACTTTTTTAATGCAAACACAAAAATAAGGTGGAACTTTGTTGATGATTGTGTTAAACGCATATACGATGGTGGTACCGCTTCTTGTGTGGATGAATAAACCATCGTAACCAGCCTGGAAGAACAACTGAAATCCAGTATTCTGGCGTATTTTCATCAGTATTCTGGGCCATTGTCCTCCTCTCAGGTGAGCTCCAGTAACATGGTCTCCACGCCAACACAAGCGGTAGGCGGGGCCAGCACAGCGTCCGGACAGGGAGATCTG
Source organism: Takifugu flavidus (assembly GCF_003711565.1). Lineage (NCBI taxonomy): Eukaryota > Metazoa > Chordata > Actinopteri > Tetraodontiformes > Tetraodontidae > Takifugu > Takifugu flavidus. Next base: position 1,736,372 of record NC_079525.1, read on the forward strand.
GACTTGTTCAGTGACACCAGTAGCGCCAATAAAACTGATGACACAGGCAAAAAGCCGCTGTCCAAGGACTCCATCCTGTCCTTGTATGGAACCAACAGCATGCCTCAACAGGCGGCACCAGGTGAGTCTTTTCTCATCCAGATAAAGCTCAGAATTGTCCAGATTAACAGGCTAAAACTGTAATTATCTGTGTCACCTCCCTCCTCCAGCTGGCATGTTTATGAGCCCCTCCCAGATGCAGTTTCCTGTCCAGGCCGCCCCAGGTTATCAGGCCTTCGCAGGCATGGGTGCTGCTATGCCCTCTACAACCGTCATGGGTGCCATGATGGCTCAGAGCGGGGCGGCCATGATGGGGCCCAGTCCAGGCATGATGGTTGGAATGACGATGCCTAATGGTTTAATGGGAAACACACCAGCCACGGGTGTCATGGGCATCGCGCCGAGGATGATGGGACCGCAGAGCGGCCCGATGCCTGCGGGAATGATGCCCGCTCAGGGAATGTACGCCATGCAGCCTGGCCAGCAGGCTCAGTGGAACATGGGTCAGGTATGCTAACACTGAACAAAAAAACCTCTCACAAGGATGGGTGTTGATGGGTCCACTATCAAGAGAACTGTTAACATCTGAGCTGCAAGGGAGTAGCCCCTCCCCTCTGTAGAGAACCAGGGGTTCTAGTGAAGAACACTAGTGGTTAGATAAAGAGACACTATTATTATTTTGGTTTTAAAACGGCCACATCGCAGCCCCGTCTAAGCCAGTAGAGACGTGGAGGAACCTGAAGCTCACATATTGGTATTTTTCCTTCGGGTGGTAAATAAATTTCTGCTGTTTTGAGTCTCCCTGTTGCGGTGCTGAAATGTGGTCCCCTCTGACATCCTCAGGTCAATCAGCAGATGTCGGGGCTGACTCTGAACGGCGGACAGATGGCCTTCAGTCAGCCTCCCTCAGCCATGGGCGGATGGGCTGCGGCTGGTTCCGGCCAGACTCTGAGCACGCAGCTATGGAAGTGAGTCTCTGAGAAGCCCGAAGGTTGAGTCAGAGTTACGGAAAGTACAAAATATATCTTTGTGCTTCTGTGTCTCCAACTACCGAGGCCCCCCCCCCCAAAAAAAAAACAAAAACTGGAGCCCATTCCCATCACGGACCAGCCTTCAGAACATGTGTATCTCTTTAATTCCTCGTCCCTTCTCTCTGTCTCTCTTTCTCTCTATTGTGTGAGTGAATTGGGAGTCAAACAGGATTACAGCCTGGCAGTTTCTGCCTGTCGTATGGTTTTTGATTACAACTTTTATTTTCCTTTTTTTGGGAAAAAAAAAAAAAACAAACATAAGGAAATAACAGTCCCAACAAAAATGATATCGACATATCAGGAAAGCTGCAGGACCAGTTACACAAGCTTTTATTGTATCACTGTATCATTACGAGATTCTAGATCATTTAAAGGAATAGTATTTAACGGGAGACGACGCGCCTATCGAGTCTCAGTGCCGCTCCCACATGTACAGCGCTGTATAACCTTCTTTTAAAGTACTTGTGGTTCCCCTACGACAATAAAGTGGTCATAAATAAGTGACGGCTCCTTTGTTTTCTCTGTGCGTGAGATCATCAGAGGGTATGATTGAGGTTGAGCCGTAGCTCCGCGTTTGAGGGCGTCAGCCCTGTTTTGTCATCTGTCTGCGGCGGGAATGAAGAGCGTGCGAGGGTTGTCGGTTCGTGCCCCTTGTGCGGTGCACCGGGGTCTTCATACTGTTGTAGAAGGGGAAAAAAGGGCGCCTGCGCTTTTGTTGTCACGATGGAAGGAAGCCTGGAGCCTGCTGGGATGCGCTAGGTCAGGTTACTCCTGAGGTAGGATGTATTGAATGTCCCAGTCTGAGTTCCGGATCCATGTTTGAAGGTACGGTGGCTCACACCAAAGACGTTTGTCCTGACTCCTTATCATTCCCATTTCAACCTTTACTTCAAGGTGATGCCACAAACCCACCATCTGGCTACACCCCCGTTATTATATTATACACCTCTCACTTTCCCAGTCACATCCTGCCTGTTTTCCCAGACGCATCATATTTCCCGGCCATCGTCACTGTCAACACCTCATCAACCTGTAATTTGTGAAAAGCCTTTGCCATTAGGTGGTGTTTACGGTCACTCTTACTCAGTAGGAGTTGGTAAATAACAAAAAACACACCAAAATAAAGATAAATCCTTAACAGAAGATATGCAGATTTGATATTATTGTTCTTTTTTAAAGATTTTTTGGGAATTTATTCTACAATCTGCCTGTAAACAGAGTTTAATCAATAATTGTACTGTGACAAAGAGTTAAATTAGGCTATTCCAGTTTTAGTAACATCTTTAAAGCCTAAATTCATTTAATTCCTGGAGAATCCAATGACCAATTAATGAGTTAGCCTATCAAACAGGAATCCATGTTTTCCTTGACCATTCAGGCTTCATTAATATGAAGAGTTAGGTTATTTTTCTAAGAGAAAATCACCATCTTAACAAGATGGAAAACACATCACAGTACTAAAATAACATACTAAAATTAGGAGGCTTGTAAATAAAAGGCATGCAAGTGCAGACTGTGATAATAAAAGTAGTACTATCCTATCCTATAATCATTATCCTGTAATAAAGGTGCAAAGTATTAAAGATAAAAGTACAAAGTATAAAATCAGTAACATGGGTCCACAGAGTATTTGGGTAAAATAAGTAAGCCTGGCACCTGAACATGCAGGAAAATGCAATATATCATTTTATTGGATAATAACCATTTTTAACTTTAAATGCATCAAATTGTTTCCCTAACTTTAGACCTATACACGTGGATGTATTACTATAATTTACCAGTAGATGGCGCTGTTCACGAATAAAAGGTTTTGCAGGCCTGTGTTCAGAAAATGAAGTTATGTTTCATAAAAGTTTCCAAATTCTGGCATAAACAATAATTTCTCTGTGATTATAAAACTGTGGTATGAAAATGATGTAATTTTAACTGTGATTTACATGAGTTTAACAATAAAACTGATGCAATTTCAGAATCCACTCTACATATGCCAAATGAACTCGTGTCTGAATATAACATATGCATTTCAAAATTAGTTTTAACAGGCAAACGGAGTGTTCAGCTTTACTTTTATAAAGTAAACCAACTCCAGTATTTTGAAATACTTGAAATAAATCCAAAGGCCGCTGAAAGCAACACTTGGTGGCGCTACTGATCAAGGTTTCTAACAGAAAGGGTCTCAGCCTGTGGTGGAAATCACCGTTAAACCTCCCCGGCTCTTTATGCTGCAGTCTAATTTGCTCAAATTGCCCTTTGCAGTTGTAGTTTTTCTCCATTTAAGCACATTTATTCCTCCCCTGCTGGTTTCACTGCTGATACACACTAATGTTAAAGTTTTTTTGTCAGCCGCTTGGTTCACTTGGCCAAAAAAGACCGAATGTGGAAAGTCGGAGTCAGTCTGAATGCTTATCGTAAGCAGCATTTTTGTAGGGAAAATGTGCCTCACTGCCTCTGAGCCCCTTTCATTAGTACTCATTTCACTTCTCATTCTTGCCCTTGCTGCCAGGATTTGTTACCCAATGCATTCTGGGACACGGTCCGCAGGCCTCTGAGATCCTAGGCCATGTCCCTGACCATGCAGTTTTCTTATGTTTTCGTTAATCACCGTAGCTCAGGCGCAGCTTGAGCAAGATCGGATGCAGCGGTGTCTCGAGACCTTTAGCAGAGAGGATCGGCATTCCTCCCGGCATGTGTCAAACCTAACACTCCTCCAGAATAGAGTCCGACAGGCCAGTGAAGAATGTTTCTCCTCTTTGCTGCCCCTGAATGGATTTTCTGACCCTTATACATCAACATTCCTGCCAATATGGGCGTCAGCCCCCAGCGTTACTGTAGCAACTGGTTCAAGTCAACCAAGCGTTTCACTGACCCCCATTCGGGAACTTTTTGCAGCGGAATTGAAGTAACTTTATTTGGGAGAAAAAACCCACAAAAGGGGTTGTGGGTCTTCACATTCGGGTCTCTATCACTTTAAAGCGTAGACACATAAAACAGATGTCCCACAAAAGAAGCACTGTTGTTTCTGGACCTTGATCTGCTGCAATCAAAGGCTGTTTTTCTGGCATTATCGCTGTTACCAGGGCGATAGGCGGGAGGCTGTGACTCCCCGTCTTCCATCTCGTCCTTCGTGACTTGACCGTGAACCTCTCTTGGTGACTGAACCAGCCAACAACTTATGTGTCAAGTATTTTGTCGTGACAAATGAGCGACGCTCCTCTCCTGTCTGATCTGACTCTTTGCTGCCCTCAGGCTAGGCTTGAGCGGCAGGCAGCCACCGCTGATAATAATCTTTTGTACGACTGCATGTACAGACAATCCTCCCTTTCACGCAACATCAGTGCCAGTGTCGGCTCCCTTGTTGCCCTCTGTCTGCCCTGATCTACTAAAGCCTGAACTTGCTCCACAGTTTATTGCTTTATGAGCTTGATAGGTTGAAATAAATCCTCCCGCCACTCCCACTTCCACTTATGTTGACAATAAAGGGAAACAAGCACTTTGCTGTTATTGACACCCAATTACTGAACTGTGGCTTTTGTCAAAGCCATCAATTCAACAGGGGTTTTCCTATTTTAATAGAACCCGTCCCTCTATTCAGCAGGGGTAAAGATGTCATGATTAGAACGGGACCTGGGCTGGATTATAAACAGCCGATTGGGCGGAGGAGTGGAAGGTTCTTGGTTCAAGACCTGGTGCAGACAAAACATGGAAGGTGACCTTGTTGACCCCGTGACCCTGACAGGGATGAAAACAAATGCATAATACACATGTGAAGGTTCCAAAATGCAGCATCTGACAAAGGAGTGCTTGATTTATCAAACAAAAAAGATTTACTTTTGAATGTATGTTGAGAGATTTTCATGCTACTTCAGTGTCTGCCTATTGTACCTACTGTAGATACTGAGATCAACTCAGATCAACTCGTATCTCCTGCTGAATATTATACGTTATGGTTTGGCAAAATGTTGAAGTTAAAATGTTAAAGTTGATTTAAATGAAAGCGATGGGCTCGGACGAATCACATCTGTAATAAGAAAACTTTGACACGCTCTGGTGAAATGAAACCGGCTCCAAACACAGGCGGGTAAAGTTCCCTGGGACCTGTTGGAGCACACATTTTGATCTCCGTAATCTCCTTTCCCTCTCCAAAACCAACATTACGTTATTATTTCAAAATATGGTCATCTTGATAGGATTTCCCTGAAATCCCTGCGGCTGGAACCGCTGTACCGGGGGGAGGGTGAGAGCTCAGATATCCCCCTCTCTCCCACACTCTGACGCACACACACGCTCAAGGCCTCAGCACAGTTCCACAGAAAGATACCGGCAGCTGCGGCGCTGCACCCACGTGTGTTAATCACCGTTCACAAAGTATGTCAAGGTGCAGCTCGGATCACAATCTCTCTTTGTCTACACGACTGTGTGCTCTCACACTAGCAGTTTCTGTCCTGGCTCATGTATGTCGTGGTTGCTAGGTGACAGGAGTTGCTCACTGTTACACTCTGGTGAAAGTCTGCGGGCGGATTAGTCAACCGTTGGGTGTGTCTTGTTTGAGAGGCCTCATGGAGTTATTCCCCCCCCACCCCCACACACACACACACACAAACACACTTTCTTTCACTCGACATGGTTAAACAACTTGAACTTTCCTGCCTTGTTAAAGGTTCTGAAGCGGTTCTGCAGGTTGTTCTCTTCCCTAACCGCTCCTGTTAATCATTGTTTCCCAGTTCCTGGCATCCGCATTACGTAAGAAATTTCCTCAACTCTGCACCCCGCTGCAGAACAGTTTCCATGGCAACTGTATAAACAGACTGAAGTTTTTCTACTTCCTTTATTCCTGACAGAATAATAAAGAGACAGAACCTTGGGTCATGTATGCACCAGCGGGTTTTATTTTTCTCACGACACACACTGCAACTACACGCACGGACAAACGCAGCACTTTCGGCATTTTCCTTTCAACCTCCCGTTTCAGTTTTTGCGAACCACGCAGCGTCTCCTCACAACAGCCGGGCTCCCCATTATTCTCAGCTTGTCTTTTCAGTACAGTTTCAGTCGTCTCGTGTAACAGCTTTAATTTCAAACTATGTGTGCGGATGTGGTGTGTGAGAACAGTTGGTCCTGCCAGTTACACCTCTCAGCTGGAAGTGCGCACAGTGGTGGTGGTGATTGTGGCCTTCATTCCCCCTGTTGAAAATAATGGAAAAAGAAGTTGGCAGGGCTCAAAACTGTAACTATGCTTGACTGTTGTTGCGTAAGATGTCATTAAATCGGATCTTTCTTACCTGTGCTGATGGTTCTAAGATGAGGGAAGGGGGGAAAAAGGAAAAGAAGCCATGAACAAGGTGCTATGCAGTATTTCAATTGTAATATTGACTTAATTATATTCTTATTAACGTAATAGATGAATCATTCTATGTACCTGGACTCCTCTGTCTCCAAAAGGCCCCTGTAGGTGGCGATCTCCTGCTCCAGCCTGCTCTTGATGTCCAGCAGCATCTTGTAGTCCTGACCCTGCTGCTCGATGCTGGCGCGCACGTTGCCGATTTCTGTCTCCAGCATGTTGATGGTGCTCTGGAAGGTGGTGAGCATGGCGCTGTAGCGTGCCTCCGTTTCAGCTAACGTGTTCTCCAGCGCCCCTTTCTGTGAGAGATGGAATGGGAGGACAGAATCGGACACAAACGGAGGCAAATCTATTAGCACGTGTGCAGAAATTCTCAAAAAGAGAATTTGACATTCTTTTCTGAAGCCTGAGTTTTAAGGGCATGTGTTTGTTGGCTGCCCGCGACGGTGCCGTCCGCCCTTCATGAAGGAGTTTAATGATTTGCTGCAGCTGGGCAGAGATAATCTGTGGCAGGGCTCCGTTTCGGTCAGCCGGTTCAACATTCCTTTCGGCTTTCTTTTAAGCTCTTTTATGTCCTGTAGACTTTGACCAGATATCTGTGGGTAGTGTTCAGCAGGGGCCCAACCCTCCCTTCACCTCATCTCCCACCAGGCTTATCTTTCTCTACCTCCCACCATTCTTTCAATAAATCCTCTTTTCTTATCCTCCCTTCTTCTCGTTGCTTATTGCCAATTTTCCATTCCCCCCCGACAAGACAGCTATTTTGTTCATATAAGGCAGTATGCTGCGATGTGGACAGATGTTTTTTGTTTCTCACCATGCTGAGCTGAGACTGGAGTTCAATCTCCAGGCCCTGGAGTGTGCGCCGCAGGTCAGTGATCTCTGTCTTGGACGTCTGGAGGGTTTCTGTGCTTATGGCCACCTCTTTGCTCAAGACTGTCGACTACAGTGGGATAGAAAGTCAGATTTATAAAGAAGAGCTCATGTAGGTTTAATTAAAGTCTCTAGATATAATTCCAGTAATTTAATGTGGGCTTGTGTACCTGCTCATTAAACCAGGCCTCCTGCTCACGGCGGTGTTTGTCGCAGATGGTTTCGTATTGGGAGCGGATCTCATCCAGGATTCTGTTGAGGTCTTGCTGGGGTTTGGCGTCCACCTCCACGTTGATAGTGCCAGTAAGCTGAGAGCGCAGGGCTATCAGCTCCTAAACGACCATGAGTGAGAGAGACGAGTCAGCTTTACGTGAGGAAACAAGCTCCTTGCCACACCAAACACTGATTAAATCACCTCTGCATGGTTCTTCTTGAGGTAGGCCAGCTCATCCTGCAGCCCTTCGATCTGCATCTCCAAGTCACTCTTTGTGAGGGTGGTCTGGTCCAACAGGCGGCGCAGGTTGGCGATGTCCGCCTCCACCGACTGGCGCATCATCAGCTCGTGGTCAAACCTGGTTAGAGATCAGAAAAAGCTCACATGAGACATCCCTCATCTTTGGACTGTCAGGGTTGTTTTTGAGGACCTAAAATTGGGCCATAGGGACACAAAGACTCCAGCTTACTTGATCTTGAAGTCGTCAGCGGCCAGTTTGGAGTTGTCAATCTGGAGCAGGAGGTTTGCATTGCCACAGGTGGCAGCAGCGATCTTCAGAGAACAAAGTTTCAATGCGTTAATTTTATATGAACATATCAAGTCCTGGTCTGGGCTTGATTCTGCACCACTGTTTCAATTCAACAATAATATACGCTATCAAGGCAGTTAGCAATGCGTTGAACTCCCAAGGCCACACGGTTAAACCCACACTTGCTAATCATTAACAGAAGAGCAGACAGGCGACTATCTGGTGTTGCAGTTTGCACGCTCTACCTTGTCCTTCAGGTCATTGATGATGGCCCAGTAGTGGCTGTAGTCTCTGTCGGCAGCGGGACCCTTATTCTCGTAGTACTCCCTGATCTGGATCTCCAGCTTGGCGTTGGCCGCCTCCAGAGAGCGAACCTTGTCCAGGTAGTTGGACAGTCGGTCATTCAGGTTCTGCATGGTGGCCTTCTCGTTCAGGTGGACGGTGCTATGGTCCAGAGCGCCGGCCAGGTCGAATCCACCACCGACCCCCATGCCACCTCCATAGCTAGAGGACACAGTGCGCATGCTGGTAGAGGAGATGCGGGGACCAGATCTGAAGCTGGCTCCTGACACACTGTGAGCCTTGTGGGGAGCGCTACTGGTTCTGTAGCTGTGGCTCTGTCTGACCATGGTGGGCCCGCCGATGACACTCTTGTTGTAGAACATCTTGGATGGATTTCTGGTCTATCAGTAGAAGAGAGGAGAGATGACCACTGTACAGCTGTCGACTCAAGCAGGACTGCAGAGGTTGGTGGAGGGAGGCGAGCTGCTGTTATAGTCCTGGACCTGGGGCGGGTCTGTTTCAGAGCAGAGAGGTGGGGAGAAAAGGGAGGGAGTTTTCTTTTACAGAACAGCCACTGACCCAGGGTCCCTTCCTTTCTTTCTCATCCTGTGAGGAAACTGCTATGGAATGTGTTTATTGAGAGGGTGAGGGGCTTTTGGTGGGCTGAGGTTAAACATTTCGTTGTACTGATTGGAGCCGAGAGGGGAGGAATAACCAATGTTAAAAATGGGGCTTGGGAACCATAGAAACACCAGCATACTTTCATTTGGTGTCATTCCCATGCACGATTTGTGCTTGACCTTTTTTTAACACTTCGATGCATCATATCGTATCTATAGTCATTTGGTATCCAAATGCAAACAGCAAAGGTGTGGAGTTATTGACAGTCTTCCACCAGGTCAACATTCACAAAAATCTCTTCGCAAACAGTAGCTTTCATCTGCGCTCTTTTGTTAAAAAATACCTTTGATAAACATTACATTAAAATGGTGTTAAGCCAGAAGAAACACTGCAAACTCAATAAACTGGGACCATAATCCCTGAAGGTCATTCCATGATTGATTTTGACTGCCTAAACAACTGGACTTTTCATAACAGCGTTTTTTTTTTTTTGCATTCACTATGACATCTATCGAGCATATTGACACAAAAACTAACTTGAAACTTGTTTTTCTATTTTCAAACTCAAAGGGAGTCTGACACACACCATTGTTCTCCATATCACACATCCCCCATCGCCTGGAATCCTGTGTGTGAGGGTGTGTGTGGGTGTGTGTGTGTCCATATTTCTGTGTTGGACTTTGGCCAGTATCAATGTTCTCGGAGCATAACATCTGGCCAAGCCAGGGGAGGCGAGGTGGGTGCAGCTCTCAGAGAGCTTCTAATGGAGGCCTACTCCTTTTATGCTTTACAAAATGCACCTGGCGGAGATCTACAACAGATTATTTTAAGCAAATGCAGGTTTCTCAGGACCATTTCAGCCAAAACCCCAAGTTAATTGTTTGACTCTGAGGCAGACCCATGCTATAGTCTTAGAATTGGCCATTTTTCACTATAAGCAGGTTAAATGTTACATAGGTGCATGTTTAAGAAACAAAGAAAATATAACAACTGCTGCGCAATTTAATTCAAAACTAAAAACAAATAGAATACCGGTATTCATTCCACACAAAACAACTCTCAGCTTCACTCATCATCCAGCAATTAAAAAGTCTCTCGCTCTGGTTGAAGGAGACCGCAAGCGTGGGTGGAGAAGGTGCACGAGCAGCAGGGATGAAGGCACCCTTGAGAAGACCACTAGTGGGCTTAGGAGTGGCCTTAGGCCGGAGTCAGACTGACTAGTAAACTACCCTGAGCAGAAGATAAGAAACACCAGGATGATCTCTACAGTAACTCCCACTGAAGGAGTGCTGACCAAGCACCGATGCATGGAAGTGCTGCATTCCTGGACTTTCAACACTCACACCAAAGGTGCTGAAAGAGAGAAATGGGCCAGGTGGTCAGTCTGTCTCGCTGCTGCAGAGAAGGAGAAGTCTTGCACGGTTCAATCTTAATATTTACATACTGTAAAAGTCACAATTTGTGAATGTCGAACCCTTAAAAGGATTCAGAATCTACTGTGTTGAAACGGAAACTCTAGAAGATAAGCAGCTCATCGCTGGACCCTATATGTGCATTTGGAGGTCCAGTACCTTGCTCAAGGGTGCCTTGGCAGCAGCGGGAGGTGTCAGAACTCCCTCGTTTATCACCACCAGGGCTGAAACCGAGAACCCCCCACTTCTCACCCCAGGCCCCTACAAACGGCTCCCACCCCCCCAAATCCTCAATGTTATCATCCAGTCTGCAGTTTTTCCATTGATCTGCTCGGCAGTTGTGGAAGTCAGAGGCCGACGGATGCACCGACATTCCCTGAGGGCGGTTTGGTGCAGGCCGGGCGGGGCCACTGTGCTCTGACTAATGGTCGATGCAAACTCCCTTCTTCATGTGTTCATTCAGTCAAATCTAATATAAATATATAAGTTACGCAAATTTCCATTACCATGGTGACAGATTAGTTAAGATTAGTGGTTTGATGACTGGAGCTGCACTGATTATCTGATGAGTCTGGTATAATAAAGTCTGTGAGGGGTGTTTCATGCACTTTACTACAACTAGTTTATGTCCTCACAACTTTCCAGTCACTCTCTCACACCCCTGAGCTGAAGTATGGTTTGTGTAGCCCACAGGAGGACAAATAAGAGGTCACAAAGTAGAACACAGCCCTCTTATCTCAGTATTTCTTTCACTTATTGTTGTAATTCATAATTTGCTCTTGCCGTTTGTGTGCAGGTTTAGGGGCTTTTATAGGAAGTGTAACAACATCCCTTCTACAGAATACACTTGAGTCATGAGTGTGTCCTCTGTGGGGGGGTTCTTCTTTCGGCTATTTTAATGAAATGCCTACGTGAGGAACGGTATTCCACCTCTCCTGTGGCGTACCGCCGCAAAGTGACCAAAAACTCAAAATAGCATCTGAATATTCCACTGTTTGTCTGCTGCATAGCAACAGGCCGAGTGTTCAGGTGTCGCTCCTCACGTTCAAATCATCAGACGTTGGCAACCTCCTGCACCTCATGATTTTCCCATCCTCACCATCAGCAGGTTATGTGCATGTGTTGATATGTCTCTGTTTTTACATTGAAATGTAAATGCATGGAGATCAAAGAAATTGACAACAAATACTAGATTTTATTGTACGAAGAGAAAAACATGAATTAAGCTCTTTTCCCACATGGGGTATTTTTAAGACCTAAGACCTGTTCCACTGGGGTAAAAAAAAAAGGAAAATCAAAGCAATTATACAGGACTGACCTCCGTCCTAGAGATGATATGGCAGGGCTGGGCCCTCTAGGGTTTGATAATGCTGTGAATAAATTCCCTGGATTATATGACTTATTGTTACATTTGGTGTCCACCCAGGTAATCAGGTCTTTCCTACTCACTGTGCAGTGCTGATTGGAGCCTTGGTGGAACAGCAGAGGCCTGGGAGGATCCTCTCGCTCCACCACATCTCTCCACAGGCGTTATATCATCCTGGGCTTTTACTGAACGTCCAGAGTGCTGTGCGAGGAGCGGCACATGTGTTTAAATCCTAAAGACAAACACGTAATAGCTGCACACAATATCAGCAGTGTGTCTAAGATGTATGTCAAATCCATCTAGCCACTGAGTATATAAAAGTCTGCTGTGTCAACAGACTTACAGTAGCTTTTGACAGTTTCATTCAAATATTTGCCTACTTGATGTGCAAACCATAACATAAAACTGAAATATGAATGAAACGGGGACGTTCACAGCTGTCATAGCTGTCACAATACAATATCTCATACGGGATTGCACAACAAAGAGGTTCTCCTATAAATGGTAAAAACTATGCACAGTAGTCTAATAATACTACATTAACTGACACTACTTTCCATATATTCGAATCATGCTACAAGTGTTCAGCATTTATGGTTGTTGGTTTTCAAAATGATACGTTTCCGTGAATAATAACCTATTTTATTTGACCTAACATACTGTATGTCGGAGATTCTCACGCAACGTGAAGGGCGCGGCTGCGTGAGAATTACAGCGCAACTGCGCCATCTAGCGGGAGGCCATGCAAAACAGCTTCCTCTGTGGGGCTCCTGCACGGAGTCTGAGGTGAGCACAAGTGAGTGATCAAACCACACCCCAGAGTTATTAACCCTGTAACAGCATTTCTGATGAGCTGAACCCCCACAGTAGGTCAGATATTAGACACGTTCTGCTTTAGTAAGACCTTTAGTAGACAATGATTCATATGCATGTGCGTGTTGTAACTAGGTATCTTCTGACTGAATAGTTGCAGTTTGTCCCAGAATCATCTCCGTTGTCTCAGTGCTGTAAATTGCATTTATCACCAATAATATTGACATTTTGTGTGAAATGACTTCCAAAATCCAATATGTGAACTCAGCAGAGCAGTTCAAATATTTATTCTTCGACTCAGATGTACATAATAGAGGAATTATGTGCACATGAGGACGCACAATAGGCGTGGGTGGGGTCGGAGACTTCGGCTCTATTGATACTACAAACTGTCAGTGCTGCAGTATTTTAAAGCCAAAGATTCTGTCCGTCTCAATAATCAGGTAATATTCCGTTACACAGTTTTTTGTTTGTTCTTTTTTTTTTTTTGGAGCTCCCAGTTTTTACGTTTCGTGAGACGGTCCAAGCACGCCAGCCCTCCCACAAACGGATGTTTGCACGGGCAGCCCGGTAAATATAGGCATGTATAGAACCCGTGCTGGTTTGGGTTTCTACCCAAAGCGGTCCATCCGGTTCTTGTTTGATGTTTCCATCCCCTTAAATCCCTCTGCTTCCCCTTGTCGTCCGAAGATGAGGGAGGGGCGGAGAGCCGATGGGTGGCTGTGAGATCCTGCTTTTGATTGGTCCACCCGCATTTTTTGCACTATACTCTAAAAATATTGGCGTGTCATTGCATCGGCTTTATTTATTGAGCACAATCATTTATCACGAAGCAACTGTGCCGATGGGTTGAGTCGACATCTGTGTTTCCTGTGAACCGCAGGAGCGTGCGTGTCCCGGGATCTGAAACACTTTGAATAATACGCAAATAGTTTCAATGTATTCACTAATGAAAATGATGCAAATGTCTTCATGATCCATGTTTTTATAAACTTTAAATGTTAATATCTGTAACTGATATGTGGCTCTTTAATGGTTATTTTCACCAGAGACATTGTAAATAGATGCATATTTAATATCCAAAGAGCTCTTGTGCATTAATCCAGTTGTTGTCTAGCCGCCTTTCCGTTTTAACAGGAATAAACAGCCAAGGTGCTCTGGGTTCAGTTGCACCTTGTAGATGCAGCAGCTAAACAAACAACAAAGAGCCAGTTGAAAATGTTTCAATGATGACGTGTGGCATCGTGGCAGAGAACCCACGGGCAGAGCAGCATTTTTGTCTGTCCTTATGAGAACAAAAGAGCCTTTCTTCATTGAGAAGAATTCAATTTGAAGCTGGTTTGGAAGCCAGATGTTTGGCCTGTGACACACACCAGTCAGTGAACATCACACAACTTCGTTTAAATACTTTCCTTGAACTCAAGAAGGCATAAAATAATGTATGATGTAATGAAACAGGGATGCTGTAGACGTTTTTATTTTGAAGATTTTTATTGAACTCTGCATGCACGTACGTGGGCTTGCACGTGTGTGCTTGTCCTGCCAGGTTTCTGCTTAATTACAGAGAACCACCTTTTAAGAGAGGGCAGAAATTCCGACATTAGCGTTTATTCTTGATTCTTAACTGTTGTATCACACCTGATTAAGGTTCCTACCTGTGTTGATGGTCCTAAAACAAGGGAGGAGAAAGAAAGGATGTGAACATCTGCATCCTTTTATCTGTTAGGAGGATTTTATGTCAAATACAGGTATCAGGTACCTGGACTCCTCTGTCTCCAAAAGGCCCCTGTAGATGGCGATCTCCTGCTCCAGCCTGCTCTTGATGTCCAGCAGCATCTTGTAGTCCTGACCCTGCTGCTCGATGCTGGCGCGCACGTTGGCCAGTTCTCCCTCCAGCATGTTGATGGTGTTCTGGTAGCCGGAGAGCATGGCGCTGTAGCGTGCCTCCGTTTCACCTAGCGTGTTCTCCAGCGCCCCTTTCTGTGAGAGATGGAATGGGAGGGACAAAAAAAATGCAGTTTGTGGAACTAACAGATGCACAAGCATGAACGAAAAAAGAGCCTCCCTCTCAGGTCACCCGGCGCAACATTTGGACCACCTTTGTTTAGGTTCTCTCGTGTTTTCTTTTAGGTTTGTTGAGGATTTCTGTTTCTCACCATGCTGAGCTGAGACTGCAGTTCGATCTCCAGGCCCTGGAGTGTGCGCCGCAGGTCCGAGATCTCTGTCTTGGTCGTCTGGATGATTTCTGTGCTTTCGACCACCTCTTTGTTCAGGTTTGCCGACTGAGAAGAAATGCAAAGATCGCAGGTGTGAAGGTGTCCACCTTGATTGTCATAGTTTCTCAGTAATTTGAGCCATCGAAGTGTGGAGAGTGATGGTTTTAGCTATGGGAAATTCTTCTACCTTCTCAGTAAACCAGGCCTCCTGCTCACGGCGGTGTTTGTCGCAGATGGTTTCGTATTGCAGGCGGATCTCGTCCAGGACTCTGTTGAGGTCTTGCTGGGGTTTGGCGTCCACCTCCACGTTGATGGTGCCAGTAAGCTGAGAGCGCAGCGCTGCCAGCTCCTAAACGACCACAGTGAGCGCGCGAGGAGTCAAATTTATGTAAAGACAAGCTTTTCTTGCCACAACAAACACTGATTAAATCACCTCTGCATGGTTCTTCTTGAGGTAGGCCAGCTCATCCTGCAGCCCTTCGATCTGCATCTCCAAGTCACTCTTTGAGAGGGTGGTCTGGTCCAACAGGCGGCGCAGGTTGGCGATGTCCGCCTCTACCGACTGGCGCATCATCAGCTCATGGTCAAACCTGGTTAGAGATCAGAAAAAACTCACATGAGACATCCCTCATCTTTGGACTGTCAGGGTTGTTTCAGGGAAAACAGAAGGGTGGGACCCGAAGACTCCGACTTACTTGGTCTTGAAGTCGTCAGCGGCCAGTTTGGAGTTGTCAATCTGGAGCAGGATGTTTGCATTTTCACAGGTGGCAGCGCCGATCTTTAAAGAGCAGACATGTCAGAGGAAGAAGATATGAGATTAAACTGCAAAGATATGAAAATGAAAACAATGTCTAGCAAACTTTGAGTCACTGACAAAATAGTTTAGAAGAAAAGAAGCTGAATACACTTGGTAAACACCACTCATTCAGACTAGATGCCCAAACTTGTCTCGTGCTTGCACGCTCTACCTTGTCCTTCAGGTCATTGATGATGGCCCAGTAGTTGCTGTAGTCCTTCTCCGCAGCGGGACCCTTATTCTCGTAGTACTCCCTGATCTGGATCTCCAGCTTGGCGTTGGCCGCCTCCAGAGAGCGAACCTTGTCCAGGTAGTTGGACAGTCGGTCATTCAGGTTCTGCATGGTGGCCTTCTCGTTCGCCTGCACGCCACCAGAGCGCTGGCCAAGGTCCAGGGCGCTGGACAAGTCAAAGCAACCACTACCAGCCCCAGCACCACCTCCATACCCAGAGGACACGGTGCGAACGTTGGCAGAGGAGATGCGGGAGGGCTGTCTGAAGCCAAATTCTGACACACTGTACGCCTTCGGGGCAGAAGGACTGCTCCTGTAGCTAAAGCCGTAGTTTCTTTTGATCATGGTGAATCTTCAGCTTATAGAGGATGAGTCAGGTAGAAGGTACTAGTGTGCAGCTGTGGACTGGAGCAGGACTGCAGAGGTGGATCGAGGGAGGCAAGCTCTTGTTATAGTCCTGGACCTGGGGCGGGTCTGGTGTGCAGTAGAGAGGTGGGGAGAAGAGGAGGGAGGTTTCTTCTGCAGAGCAGCCGCTGGTTTGGAAGCAGCCAGGCTTAATTATGTTTAATACCCAGATCTTAGTTCTTTCTGCTGTTTGTGGAATCAGCTGTAACTTGTTTGCTGCTTTGTTTAACCGAACACGTATCGCGGCGTCGCTTTGCATCTGTACACGCGTCTGTATATGATTGATTAGCGCAGGGGCTGCTCCTAAAAGGTGAAATAAGCGTATCATTATTAACTTGTTTCAACTGTGTAAATGTGCATCTGCTCTCCCACGCTGATATCTGGTGCCAGCAGGGGGGAGGAGGGCGAGGCCCTCGGCAGAAGTGAATCATGCAGTACGTCTCTGAGCTGACTATATACAAGGATTACATAATGCCAAACAACAAAGTGTTGATTGATGACAGCATATGTGGAACATTAGTTGCAGTCCGAAAATCCATGATGCATTTGCTCAACTCGGGGCCGTTTCATACGATGGTGCCATAAAACAATAAAATACAGACGTGATTGTTGTGCAGTATCCTCATAAGTTAAACTCATAGATAGTGGAGTTTGCCAGTGTGTATAAATGCAGAAATGCACATCTGAGCCAAGAAGGCAAACAGACGTGCGTGCGGCGTCTTGTACCGGCTTGTCTGATACGGAGCTGCTGTATCAACAGGCAATTATATGTTGTCTTTCAACATATAATTAAACAGACTGTTGCCTGAAGAAAGGTAGTGGGATGGAAAATGAAGGGTTATTTTGAATTTTGACTATATTATAAACTATTAAAACATACAATAATGAATGAAAGCCATGTTTGGACATTTTCCAGTCGCACAAGAAGCCTTGATTCAATTAAACAAGCTCAAATTTCCCCCGAAATCATTGTGGAGCGCATGTTCAGAATCAGCCCACGGTCTCATTTTCTAACATGAAACCAACTATTCAAATAATGACGCATTGATCAGATATCACATCATAAAAGCACACATTTGAAATGGCTTTACGATGTCTTGCTAAATCATGACGGCTAGGGCGGGTTAGCCCTCTCCCAATCCCCCATCCTAACCCTTATAAAAAGTACTCGTTCTCTCTCAGGTGGTCAAACAGCTGTCGAAATAATAAAACAAAAGCAGTTACATCACTGTTGGACTACTTAGGAGCCCAAAGGAAAGACGCCAGTGTGGAGGTTGGAGTTGACATGAGGTTAACCAACCAAGTGGAGCCGCCAAACGGAAATAGTCTGGTGAACCAGAGGCTGATGATCCTTGTCCAGGCTGGAACTGACACACAAGCCTATTAAAAGGATTAACAGATGGGTGCATGTCCTGTCCTTTGACGAGCAAAACCAGGGCAGCAGTCATAATTAGTAACCCATGATGCAGCTTAGAGTTAAAAATTGACAATCCATCGAGCAGGAGGAAGGTGGTGGCAGCGGAGATATGTGCTGTGCATTTACACGCCTGGTTGCTTTGATGGTTCTTCCTTAAGCTCCTGTTAAACATCCTGCATTCTGCCGCCTTATTTACCAAACAATGACGCGTGTTGACTTGAGCGATGAGTCCATTTCAAACCTCCGTTCATTTTTGCCGTTTTGGCCATTTTTTTCCATTATGAATCTATAAAATCTCTGATTATGAATGCTGTGATGATTCCACTAATTTGTCTTTAGCATTTGTTATTTCCTGTCTTTTGTGATCATGCTTTTCAGGCTGCTTTGTGTTCCTGCCACAAAGGCCTGGGTTATGTTCCTGTCCTCTCTAAAGCTACCAAATGTCCTTGTTAGCTGTATAAAACAGGTCTGACGGGTTAATCGTTCCCATTTTCTAATGACAAGCCTCCATCACAATAGTGGTTATATTAAGTATATTAACGAATACAAATTACTGCTCCATCCACCCTTCATCTTGTAAAATGCACTGCCTTTATTTTACTTATACTACTCTTTGCTTTTAAGGTTCATGTTAAAGTTTCATGTCTTCTTTTTTAAGGCAGCTATTCTCTTTGCTTCTCTGTTGTGGTCACGACTTTTGCAGGTTTTCTTCTTTCCCCTGCGGGGATGCATAAATTAGGCACGCATTGCTATTGCGAAATCAATATATATTACAAAAGCTCATTTAAACCTAATGTAAAACAGTGTTGTGCAGCCACCAAAACACAACCAGAGAAGGAAGCAGGGTAACTAGTGATAGGAGTGATGCCAGGCCTGGTAAACTAGCTATAGTGTGTATTTTACCCAGATGATGCATTTGGATAATGAAGCCTGATGTCTGGAATCCAGTTTTATGGTATGAACATTGGTTACGTATCTCTGAGTCATTAATTACACTTCTTCCTTAGTTCCTTGAGTCCCGGCAACTTAGCTGTGTGTATGATCACAAAGAGCTCCTTCATTTAAACCAACTTCTAAAAGAAATCACTGAATTCTACTGATGGCAATGAGTACCATCGTGGATCTAAGATGTACTGAAGGTGTGCTGTTGTATCTGGCACCACGGTGTTTGCAGCAAAGCCTTAAAGTCCTCTAAGCTGCAGTGGTGGGGCCCTTGTGGCTCGGACTTGTCTGTTCGACACACCCTAAAAATGCTCGCTTAGATAAGGCTCTGGGGAATTTGCACCTGAAACATGTTTCTGACAGGATGCACAAGACCTATTTTGTCATTGCAGCACATTTTGACATTTCCAGGTACAATAATCCCCTTTGGAGTCTTAAAGTTCCTTCTATTCTTCTCTTATGCTGCTGAAAGGGGCCATCGGGGGAAATCATTTCAATGAAACGGTGATCATTGTGCAACAATGCTAAAGTAGGTTGTGTGTCTAAAAGTAGCATCAACGGGGATGTTTCCTCACACTGCATCGCACTGGCTCCACGGCGGCGACTTCATTTGGACTTTGAGCTGCGGCTCCAGCCTTTGCTCTCCACCTGCGTCAGTCAGCCCGTCGCCACGACCCTTTTTAATAGGTTTTCCCTGCTTTTAATGCGTCAACTTTGGGAAGATCTCCTGTTGATCTCCTTCCATGCTTTTCTCAGTGTGAGCAGCTTTATAAAGCATCGCTACAGTTGCAGAATTCCACTCTCAGTCTGGACTTAGACAAGTCCGTTCAAGTTTGGGAAGCTTTTAAGTGGTGTTCAGCGTAGACTGAGACTCATCTGCTGGAATCCACCTTCAAAAAAACAGTGATTGAAAACTGACTCCTCCAAAGACAGAGAACAAGGAACCACTCCCACTAAAACTAGCTCGGAATAGAACACTAAACTCCCAGAAGGGTTCTAGATTTTAAAGGTTGAATATATTCAAACGTTGCCCTGAGGGCTTCCTATACCAGCTCAACAGGACCAGCGCATTAAACAAATATTTACTTAACCAGGGAGAGTTGCAGAGCAAACACACCATGAACATATTTATTCATTTTATCACACAATGCTTTATTTATAACTTCTATAGCGTTTACAACCTGGGTAACACAACTCCATCCAGCACCTGAGTGGTCCACGTCAGAGCGAAAGATGTAAAATTAGAAAGAAGACAAGGCCCTTTAATGAATCAATTTGACCCTTTTGACAACGAGATTTTCCCAACGCCCCTGTGAAACCCGTTCAAGTAAACATTTCCATTCAAGGGATCTCATTTAACAGTGCTGATAAAATAGCTGGAGCTCATAAATCTGCCCCGAGCCGCCAGCAAATACACGGCGTCAGATTATGGCACCTTGGCACCGAAAAGGAAGACAATGCCAGTTAAAGGCGGCAGTAATAATCCATCCTTTTGGGAGTTTCATCTTTGACCTGTAAAGGAACAAAGAACCGTTTGTATTTAATGTGAAAACAATGAAAGGATATCCACCGTTCTCTCCTATAGATTGCAACCCCGAGGTTCACGCGGCCTTAAGGCAGCGTCAGATGTTCCGCTTGTTTGTTTGCTGCAGACTGGCAGAACCTGCAAGAGTCAGTATACGTGATGGTGGCATCTGGACGACCTCTGCAGCTGCACACGCCCGACTTTGTGTCCTCGGGAAAGAGGAATGACTCACGTTCCCAAGTGTCTCAAAAGGGCTTTCTTCCTTTACATTCTCGGAACCTTAAAGTGTCACATTATATGGCAGCTTTGTGATCCTACCACGTTTTAAATGTTCTTTTTAGAGTTTTATACAAAAATCAATATTTATGCCTCACCAAAAGCTGAACTGGAGTGAAATCATTCGTGTTCCCTGGCACAATTCCGCAGTCTGTTGCCAAAGCTGAAAGAGGAAAAAAAAAAAAAAAAAAAAAAAAACCTCGAACAATAGACACTGTGTTCTTTCCCTCTAAACCAGCCCGATACCGACATAAATATGTTAAGTGTTGTGTTGATGAATATTTTGAACATTACACATTCGGCACAACCTCAAACTCAAAATATATTTAGAAAGATGAAAAAAGAGGGAAAAAAAAGATGTGATACTGCATCAACGCATCTGGATGGACTCGATTCAGCAGATGTATGATCCGACAGCCGGACCCTTCCTGTGCCCCTCAGCTGATGTGCCCCCTCTAGTGTCGGACCCGCTCCCCCCCCCACTGCTGGAGTTCTGTACAGGAGGCACAAATGAGTCATTGGGTCCACCTCAGGGAGCCAATAAAGCTGGAAAATGTCAGTACCGCCCAAAAAAAAGAGACTCAGATGGCATGTTTCACACACAAGCAAAGCCCTGACTGCAAATGGAGATAAAGGTTCTGAGTGGGTTCTGTAGGATGCAGGATGGGGAAAATGGATCCCTTTATTACTGGCCCTATTTGCTTTGCACTGCAGTTTAAAGATGTGTGACTTGGACCAGTTGCAGTGGTGTAAAGTTACAATTCAAATACTTTTACTGTGCAGGTGTAATCATGTAAAGGATGAAAATCACAAATGATGGACGATTTAATTGTAATTTGGGGCAAATAACGATCCTGATAAGCTTAGATTTCATTTGGATCCTGAGTTCATTGTTTGGATGGAAAACACCTTTTTTCAAGGTCAACATTGATGTTCAGAAGTGGTTGCTAATGAACGCGTGAAAAAAAGATTGTTTCTGATGGTACAGAATTTAAAACATAGACAAATCATGGTCATGCTTTATTGTGCATGTGCATGCAGCGCACGTGACAAACCAGATCAGTGACTATGTGGTTTAAATTAGGTTTTTTTAAGGCCTTTTTCGTGAATGAAACTCCCCAAACATCCTAAAAACATCCTCAGGTTTCACTACTTGTTGCTGCCATTTCAAAGCAACAGTTCCAGAGCCACCTGATGACCTTGGCCACCATGTTGGCACCAACCAGGAGGCCAACGTGCCCCGAGAGGGCGAAGGAGAACAACGGCCCAAGCTGGCTAAATGGGAGCGGTACTGTAGCATCACCTCAGGAGGTAAGAGACGGGTTTCCTGCGCCACACAAGAGCCCCCTCCTCAAAGACAGACTTGCTTGTAGATGTCCCATTTGCTGTACGACTGCAAACAGTGCGCGAGTCAGAATCCCAACATCTATTACCGCCATGCACACCTACATCAGAGGCACAAAGGAAGAACCTTTGAAGATGACCAGCAGCAGCGTTGTGTTGCCTCCAAGCTCGAGGCCAAAACAATCATCAACACTGACGCTGCAAAACCGGCTGCTGACGGTGAATCGAGTCCATTTACTCCATCTCCGTCTTTCCTGGGCTGCCACGCAGGTGAGACATGCCTCATGTCCGGCTGACCTTTCATTGCTTTCCATCCCATCAGGAATGAGAACGAGCATTGAGGGGTTAAAGATCATCAAGCTCAAGAGGAGGCTTGAAGAGGTGAGAGTCAATCTGGGGCACAACATGTATGTATGGACAGGCTGCGCAAGGCTAAACGGTAGTTTGGAAACCAGTAGAGCAGATGTGAGTGCATCTGTTAACACCTGACACACCCCTGTGTAGGCATGGTTGCAACACACACATGCACGGTTGCCAATCAAACACATCGTTACCCAACTTTTCATCAACTCACAGCTCCAGTTTTCATAGCCGACATCGTGGTTTCCATAAATCAGAGGAGTCTTTTGTGGACTCGGCCAGTCAAAATGTGCACCGCTGCTTTCCCTCTGATAACTGAGGAATTTCCACATTAGGTGAAAGAAGCTGGGCACCTCCTCACCTCCTCGCTCCGCACACTTCCGTCTATTCTTCTCTCCCTCCATTAGCTCATTTTGCCTGTTTGTTTGGCATTCACACATAGAAATACTACAAAAGCTGCTCCATTTCTTTTATTAGTCTCAGATAATTGAGATGTTGTTCATTGACCTCTGTGGCTGTGGATGCATCTCCTTAATAATAATACAGTTAACTCCCTGACAAGGTGAGGGGCAATAAATGTTTGGGAGAGCCTGTCTAGCAAGGTTTCCATTTATCCAAGGAGGTAGCATAAAACCTTTACGAGTGTTGGTTCAAACCAGTGATGTTATTTTTCCTGGCCTGCTCAGATGGCATCAGTAGTTTGGAGGTAAAATGTTTTTACTTTATATGCTTTCAAAAGTAAATAAGATTACCAGGGGTAAAAAGTAGTTATGAAATACTGGTCGCCTTGGCAGCAGCGCCCCCTGGTGTTCTATTAATTGTATGACAACTCAGGTGTAGTGCTGTCTGTCTGTCTGTCTGTCTGTCTGTCTGTCTGTCTGTCTAGTTGGATTGTGTCTGTATGAAGTTTATAGTGGTTATTAGGGTTAGGGTTATGTTTACAGTTAGGGGTTAGGGATAGTTAGGGTTAGTATTTAAAGAAACAGTAAGTTGATGAGGGTTTTCATGTAACATTTAAGGTCAATAATTTGTGCCATGATGTACTTACTGGAATAAATAAGAAATGTTTCCAATTTGTGACAGACATCCCACTTTGCCTTTTTAAATAACAAAAACCCCCACAACTATTTAGAACTATAACACCAACAACAGACTATAAGATTGCATGTTTTGGATGCATGTTTGGAACCCAAACTGAACAATTCCTCAGGTGATATATTAGCAGCAACATAAGAAAAACAAGCATACACAGAAAGCTTCTCAGGGACCGGTTTCACACCCAGTAATAACAATAATACAGTTAACTCACCACTGGCTTCCAGTTAAAGGTGTTAACAAGAACATCAGCAGCTGATGCAACCCCATCCACCTCCCACTGGTACCACCAAGTATGAAATTAAACCATAAGACTTCAATCAGCAATTTAATCATTTTGAATGAGACAGTTAAAACACACAATTAGAAAATGACTTTATTAAATTATTATTATAAATGATACGTTTGGAATTTCCTGGCTAACTGCTCTAATTTATCTCTGAATTATGATGCAATTGTCATCTCAAGCACTAATGTGCCTAAAATAATGATGATTAATTAAGAGAGGAGTCAACCAGAATTAATAACTAATTCTAAATTAATGCTCTCCCCTCAGCCAGGCACTTCCTGTAGCTGTGGATCAGACCTACTGAATTTTAGCCCGTTCTTCTTGGCAGAAACCTATTTATGTATGTATATATGTGTCTTCCTGTGTTTTTTAGTGTGCATGTTTTCTTGTCCCTTCTGCATTTCTTGTTTTATTTTAAAACGTAACTCTAACTCACTCTATCTGTGATTGGTTCCACCTATGAGCCCATGTTTAAACTCTATCTTTTCCAGCCCGGTGCCGGTTTGTTGTGTCTACTGTCTAAACATACCAACAATTAAAGCTGTATTAAATTTATGAGTAAATATGGTTCAGTTTGCAGAGGTAGGATGGTTTGTGTCCAAGATTGTTTGTGCATTTCTGGATTTCAAATCCAAAATCAAAGTGTATGAATTAACCACAAGTTTGTCCTGCATTTTGGACCTGAACCATTAAAACCTGTCTTGTTAGTTATGGAGAATGAACCTGTGCCTGGATCAGCTACGAGCATCTCAATCAAATATTTGGGCCTCCTGGTAACGTACACAGTGTGGAGAAGGTAAACAGCACAGGCCCAAGAACCTTGTGGTGTCCTCGATTTTTTTTTCTTTATAAAATCTCAGTCCAATCACTACCGACACTTTGGTTCTGGACTCTCAGTTCACGATGACAGAAACGACACCGTTTGTGGGCACGTGTTCTGTAATAAGAGTCTGGGCCAGCAGTACATGGACAGATGACACACTTGATCCTAACAAGTGTTTATCTGTTATTTTTTGTTGTTTTTTAATCACTATCCCCTGTTGTTTTAAGGCCCAAATGAGCTTGAGAGTTTGGGGAGTCACTGTGTTGCATCATCTAACACGAAAGGAGGGGTGGAATAAACAAGGGTGGGTAGACGACAGAAAGAATAAAGGAATATAATAACAGCCCCACAAGTGAGGAAGAGCTGCCTGGCGTCTCGTATAGCAGAGGGCTGCTGCAGCTGGGTGGCTTCAGGCTCTAGTCTCAGATGATGGACGACCTGCCGAGGGTGGAGCTCTGCTACCCCGAGCTGGCAAATTCCTCCTGCAGGGGTTCAACACGCCCTCGCTCCGAGGCTGTCCTCTTGTACGCGCTGCTCTCCTGCATCGCCACGCTGACTGTAACCCTCAACCTGCTGGTCAT
Organism: Takifugu flavidus; assembly: GCF_003711565.1. Lineage (NCBI taxonomy): Eukaryota > Metazoa > Chordata > Actinopteri > Tetraodontiformes > Tetraodontidae > Takifugu > Takifugu flavidus. Next base: position 1,761,191 of record NC_079525.1, read on the forward strand.
CATCTCCATCTCCCACTTCAAGCAGCTTCATGAACCAACCCATCTCCTCCTGCTCTCCTTGGCCACGTCCGACCTCCTCGTCGGGCTGCTGGTGATGCCAGTGGAGATGATACGCTTCATAGAAAGCTGCTGGCTCCTGGGCGATCTCATATGCGCCCTTTCATACATCGTGGGCTTCACCCTCACCTCAGCCTCTGTGGGCAATATGGTGCTCATATCCATCGACCGGCATATAGCCATTTGTTTTCCTCTGCACTACTCTGCCCTCATCACCAGGGGCAGGATGGAGGTGTGTGTTTGTCTGTGTTGGGCCTGTTCTCTGCTCTACAACGGGCTGATCCTGAAGAGCCACCTCGGGGAGCCGGACAAACACAACTCCTGCCAGGGAGAGTGCTTGGTGGTGATTGACTATGTCTCTGGGACCATCGACCTGGTCTTCACGTTCATCGGCCCCTGCTCAGTAATCTTCATCTTATATGGCCGAGTTTTCATCGTTGCAGTGTCTCAGGCTCGGGCGCTGCGTTCTCGTAACGCGGTCGTCCCGGCGGGGAGAGTTAGAGTCACTGCCAAGAAATCGGAGAGAAAAGCAGCGAGGACGCTGGGTATTGTCATACTAGTGTTTCTGATGAGCTTCTGCCCGTATTACTACCCCTCCCTGGCAGGACAGGACATCTCCAACAGCGCCTCGTCCTGGGCCATTGTGTCTTGGGTGTTATATTTCAATTCTTGCTTGAACCCGCTCATATATGCCTTTTTCTATCCGTGGTTTAGAAAAGCAATTACGCACATTGTCACCTTGAAGATAATGGAAAAGGGCTCTTCTGAGGCCAACATAATGTAACGTAGATGATCCAACCCTCCTCCTCTCCAGTGAAATCAGTTTTGTCTTTCATTCTTTTTTCTTTGACGTGTGCTTCTCAAAGCCCACATTCAGGGAATCGAGACTGCAGAGGTGAAAACTTGCCAGTAATATTTGACAATACAGGTTTGAAAAGTAACAAGATGTTGAGAACTTTGTGGGGAAAAGCAGCAGATCTCTGGAGCCTCTGTGAGGTCTCGGTTTCTGCTGGGACAGCAAGGAAGAAGGTGTTGTGTTGGGGTTGAAAACACACAAGCACACACACAAATGCAAATGTGTCGTATATTTACAATTCTGCATTTCGTTTAGTTCCACGTGTACAAAAAAATGAACAAACACAAGAGTTGGTTTCGATATGTGTAAAGGAGATTAAATTAAGAAAACTCAAGGCAACATATTCTCATGAATTATATGTTATCATCGATTAATGTGTCAAAAACACAAAATCTTTGATGCTGAAGTCCTCCTCCTTTTGGATGGAGAATGAAATCGCCTCAATTCTGCAATTAAAAATAATTACACAGGTTAGAAAACAACCCCAGTAAAGGTTAAAAGCCTGAACTGGAAAGAATGACTGGTTAAACTCTATTTTAACAAACACACCTGCAATGTTATGTTCATAAAATGACTAAAAATAAGACAGCTTTTTCACTACTTGATCAATCGCTCATTTATGCGAGTGTGTGTGTGTATGTGTGTGTAATGTATAAGAAGCAGGAAATCTAAACTTTCATAGTGTTGCAGCGCCCCACAGTGGTCAAAAGAACATCATCCAACTGACTTATTTATTTAACTGTTAATAAAGGTTACATCAGTTTTTGTTCCAATATCATAAATTACTCCAAACAAGCCTTTTATACTTACAGGGGATTTCATGAGGCCAAAAGTCACCGCAGGTTGGACACTTCGGCTCTGTTTTCTCTTTAAAGACTCTGGCCACACATGGATTATGGATCTTAATGCCACACGCTGGATTATCACAAATTTGGCACTAGAGAGAAAAATAAAACATTACACACCAATGAGAATGATGGAGAATCACAAAAGAAAACAAAATATGTAAAACGGCTGTGATAAGAGACAAGGTGTCAACAGGTAGAAACTTGCAGGACAACTAAAGAAAATACATGACTTTAAATAAAAGGTGTGTTGTCCCAGTTGTGGCCATGTTGACCTGTCGGCTTCTCCTGTAGTTCTCCTGTAAAACCTGGAATCAGTTGGCCATCCAACACAGCGCAAACCTCAGAGCGTGGTTTCACATGATAAAAGGTCCATTGGTCAAACGGCTATTTAGCTAAATAAACATCAGGTTTTCAGAATGCCCAGTGTCCTCTCTCCTTTGAGCCAGGGTTGTAACAGAGTGCTCTTCCCACCCAGTGTGCGGTGTTACTTTGCCTTATTAGAAGTTCCAAAGGTAAAAGGAATTACCAAACATAAAATGTGATGGAAAGACACAAAAGTGCTACCTGAAAAGCGATGTGGTGGCAGATCTGACATTTTTTCACCTGGTCCTCATACATGGTGTGGATGTACTGGTCCATCTCTAAGATGCATCGGGTGGAGAGTGTGTATTCACCTTGGTTCTAAACAAAACAATTAAAGCATTACGGCAGCAAAGAGAAGGGTCACAGTTAAAAGCAGTTTAAACACTTTAAGGCTGGTAACAAAAGGGCCGGGAACTCTCCAGAGCACAGAAACCCTCATCACTGATTAGTGCTGAAGCACGAAAAAAGTCAGGATATCAGCACATAGATTATTAATAATAAACCATCTGTTTCTACCTCATTCAGCCATTTGTCGTGCACAAGTCTGTTCAACAGCTGCTCAGTCTCACTCTTTTTCATTTTTTTTGTGGTCAGCGAGTCGGCACTGTTAAGAACGTCAGTAGAGGAGATCTTCCCACTTTCAGAGCCAACGACCAGCTCAATCTGAATCAAAATAGCAGAAATTAATTGTGATCCGCTGTCTTTGGCAAAAAAAAGAACATGACACAGAAGAAATTCTGGTTCTGTTAGATGTTCTTCAAGGTAACTCACTGTTTTCCTGAAGAGCTCCAGCTCATTGTCAGCATAATCTGAAGACATCCTGGTGATATCACTCTGGGATGTGTTTATCTGAAGAGGATTAAGGGCAATGTCAACTGTGCTTTTAGTAAAAGTCACACTCAATTTATCTTCCATATCTTAAAACTGTTTTTCATAATGACTTCCAAAGAGGCTGCGCAAGAAATGTAAGGTCAAAAAGTCCTCCGCAGACCAGCAACAGCTGTGGTTATGACTCTGTACCTTCAATACACGGTTGGATAAACACAATCTAAGGAATTAGCTCCCACACACATGCTGCTGGGTAATATTTACTGATCTCCTTCAGATTAGAAGCTCACTAACCAAGGCGTAGCACTGTTCACCACTGTCTTCAGACATTCCTTTTCTTATTTCCATGAACAGAGGCTGCAGCTTTGAGTTAATAGTTTTAATGAAATCATCCAGTTTGTGTGGGACATGCTGTGCTGCAGAAAAGAGGATAATGCATTACTAAAATGCTCATGCCAAAGGGTAGAACTTGTCATGAATGCATCAATTTGTCCACTGTGTTTAGGCACATTAATGTGTTCTGAAGTGACTATAAGATGCATTTATTAACCCGTAGAACATACACTCATAAAGCTTCTCCGAGCCTACATTTTGTTAGTGATGTCTCAAACTTAATTTTTCGGTCTAGGTTAAAAGTTTAGGTCAGATTTGCAGCGACTCACTGTTGTGCACTTCGCAGCAGAACCGGTAGAGGGCGTCTGCCTCGCGTCCGGTCACCACAGCACAGCCCATCATAGTCTGCAAGAATCTACGATGGCTGTCTCCCATCTGTTGTGACATGTTTCTGGAACGACAACAGAAAGGCTTTAACCTTAAAGCAACGATCGTACAGAAAACCGGAGGCGGCCATTCAGCTTTAGGAATAGTTGGCACAATGTGAACATGGAGCACAAATAGGCCACTTAGTTTTATCAACTGCCGGCAACAATAGCCCAGCATCCGAAACTGACACGGTTAGCACTTTATCAAACGTTAAAACTCAAACGATTTTCACATCTAGACAAACTAGGTCCATTATGACTGTGGAGCGATTTTATTTTTAATTTTGAAGAGGGTAGAAAATCATTTCCTTACCCGCTGGTTCGTCTTCTTCGTTTCCTCCATCAGCGCTGCTCTGCGCGGAAATACCGCCATCTACTGTCGAGGAGCGAGTACTGTCTGTGGCATTACGCCTACTGCAAAGATCATTTCTTTTCCAGTCACCAGAAAGCTTCTAATTTATATTTTTTAAGTTCAGAATAAAACAACTTTTGTTCTAAAAAATTATATTCAGTTATCTCAATATGCAGTTTCTGGAACCCAATATGACCATGTAAATCTATATGTGGTTGTTCAAAAAGATCAAATGCTAACATCATCTTGGAGGTGATTGCACTGTAACAGCTTTTACCAGTAAAAATGGTGTGTGGGTTCTACTGAGTTAAACTGGAAAAGAAAAAACACATTATTAAGGTTTAAATGGGGTGCAAAAGAAGAACACAAACAAGTTATTCTAAATGCTTTATTCTTCTAACAAATTAAATAACATAAAATAAAAGGTGTCTGAGTCTTTTGATTATAATATAGCCTATTATTAACATTTAAATACAGTATCCAATGCTGTCAACTTTACTGCAGCATTTAACCCAAAATAATTCCAACAATATCCCACTTTTCTGAGACTCGTCTAAATTTCAAGATCAAACGGTGTCAGAAAACAGCCAGGTTATAAAACAATGCTCAGTATGTTTATGTGCACACAAAATAAATCAATTTGTGTAGAAAGTATTAAAGGTCCAGTGAGCAGCTTCTCTTGAGGAGGCTGCAGTTTGACATCAGCAAACCGCACCTTGCCCTATTTTCAAATGGTGTCTGCCAAAAATGCACGTTTGAAGATGAAAATGGTCTTTTGAAATGTGTCTCTTATCTGAAGATGATGAAACCTGACATTCTCTTTCTGCAGGTCCTGCACACTGGGCATTTAAAGTTTTGAAACCAGTTTCATGGTTTGTATTGTTCAATTATACAATCATAATCATTTGTTCTGGCATTAAAATCCAGTGAATCCAGTTTCCTAGTTACTCTCAAAACTGAGTTCTATTGTCAGTTTACTAATGAATACATTACATGGAACTATAATGTAATGTGTAGAACATAACTGAAAAACCCACCAATGTCCATCAGAGTAAATGTCCCAGGATGATGCTGCTCTCTTCTATTTCCTGTAGCTATTACCTAGATTTGGACTCCCTGGTTCTTTCCAAAATAATGTAATCTGATCCAACTCTCACGAACGAGACCTTTCTGATACAACTAAAATGAGCCTGACAGCGCTGGTACACAAATACAGACACTGACGATAGCGACTGAAGGATTCCAGACATCTGCCTGCTCGCTGCGTTAAAGTGTAACTATGAGGACACCAACTGAAACACTTCACCTCCACCAATTGTGTCAAACACTCCCATTAGTGTAGGTGTTTATCCATTTAAATACTGTAAGGTTGCATGTTTTTACACACCCCTGACTGATTCTTAATGATATGAGTGGGGCTGATGTCACTCCAGATTGGGTAACTTAATAGTTACTCATCCTTTCAGCCCAGTTCTGGAGACGCAGGGTAGTTTTTTTTTTTGATCATCCATTCATTCACATTCCTGAAAGCGATCCATTGTTGACTGAATGTGCTCCTTTGTAGCTGGCAACACACCTGAGAACTAAATATAACAAAACAACAGCTCATTACAGTGCAGAGAAATATCATTTTATAATAAAGGCGACAGTTTAGCAAACATTGTACTTGTACAGTGTGCTCTACCTTATGTTCTAATGACTTGTAGGAAACTGTCCAAGAGTGATGATAGACTGTTGCAGCTTCTCCTCTTTGGCTCTTCTGCTGTGGCAAAGCTGCGGAACATAACAAAATACGTCACTACGCGACGCGCTCCCCTTCAAATCTCCTTGCTGTCGGCGAAACTCGGGTTCCTCACCGTTCTCTTCTCCATGAAACTCGTCAAAAACTCGTCGATGTCCGTGCGCCCCTCCAGGAAGCTTTCGGCCATTTCCTCCGACTCTTCCTCAGCCTGGTGGGCTGCGACTTTTAAGCGGGCCTGTAGGGCGCTGAGACTGCAGCTCTAGCAGAGAACACGCATTTAAGAACCGAGAACGCGCAGCTGGGACTTCCCTCACCTGACCTGACGCGCCGCTTACCTCGCTGAGCTCATGCTGCCTCTGTAGCCTCGTCTCAAAGGTCGACTTCATCTGGGTCAGCTGTTCAAACTGTGATGAAAACAAACACAATGACGAGCAGGAATATTGGCTGCGTGTCTGTGTGAGTCCAACATCCACACCGTACCTTGTACAGCATTTCTTGTCTTTTCCCTTCCAGCTGAGGCTCCACCTGAAGGTTTTTTTCTGCAAACGAGACAATAAACAAGTCAACAAAAAGCTCAATATGGTTCCCAACTTCATGTACCTTAATACCAGATGCAGAAATGGGACTTACTTGCCATTTCCACTATATTTGTGATCAGCTCCTCTTTATCGCTGGTGACCTGTTTGAGTTGCGGCAAAGTGACAAATAATTCCAATAACACGTCTTCATTTTCAGAAAGGTTTGACAGCTGCATCAGGCTGGAGTTCATGGAGCACAACATGTGAAAGAAGTGAAAAAATGTCATAATCGTGGCATTGAAGGTCAATTCCTTAAAATGTCTTCAGTAAAGATGATTTTACTTCATTTCTGAGAGCTCAGGAAAGGACTCGGGGATCTCAGGCATCTTGTACAAATGTCCATTAAGTCCTGCCTGAAACAGACACCATTGTCTCATTCAGATTCAACATCAACCTGTACTGGCAAACACAGAGCCCGCTTCAATGTGGAGATCAGCTCCTGCAACATCCCAGTTTCATCTTTAATGTACCTGCGAGTCTCCAGTAGGAACTGGCAGTGGCAGATCTGAGATCAGTCCATATGGAGCTGGGACCCGAGGAGGTCCCTGAGCATTTTCAGCCACTGGGTGTGTCATGGGTGCTGGGCCTGTGGGTTGTGTGTGACTGGGACCCATATGGCGAGGGCCATAGTGGAAAGCCTGCGTAGGGTACGGATTGATGCCCGATTTGTACAAACTGTCGAAAAATAGAGGATAATAAATAAATAATTTCAGTAAGAACACATAATTTACAACTCAAAAATACAGTTTATAAAGACACATGCACACACATATATATATACATACACACACCACCTCAGGCACACACTTAATATTTTTATCTTTTTTTAAGAAGATATATTGACATGAAACAGCTACCAGGACTGTAAGAAAAGACTCACTACTGAAACCCAGAAAGGCCACTGGACATCAAAACTGGAGGACTCTTCCAGAACTCATCAAGCAGACTCTGGATGACTTTTCCCAGATCTGAGTGCATCCCAAACTAGGACATACACACAATCACACCACTTAATGTATACTGGATATACAGGCGCACTTCTCCCTTGTGGGACGCACAGACAGCTTGCAGGAAAAAAACAAACAGTGTATTAAATATGGATGTATTACATGGTTTCACAGGGCTCATAAAAAAAATATCAACATACTCACAGTTACAACAGGCATTTAAAAATAATGTCACAATCAGCATCTAAGCTAAGGTAAAATAAAGATCCTGAGCGAGAATGTGTTTTTTTCCCCAAATCATGTCCAATAAATTTAACACTGGTGGGCTCCAAACAATCTCAATCTCCCTTATAGAAACCAATAAATGATTAGAACCATGAGCACAGAACTTAACTTACATTACTGACGAGGGGACTCGAGATCATGGTACCGTTGTTGCTGTCAACTAAATGATGACCAACAGGGGGGTAAACACTAACCACCGGCTTCTCTTGGGGGAACTGAGGGGGCAGCAGGCTAGATTAAAGATAAAGCAGATTTAGTTAATTTCAGGAATCCTAAGATTTGTTTAATCGTTCAAATGCTGTGAAAACAACCAAAACACAGTAGGTAAATAGAAAAACAGAAGTACCACTTAACTTTATTAAATGGTTATTTTGTTTTTAGTACATATGCATGTCATATATACAAAAGGAGAGCAAACTCAGAGTCACAGATACCACATGATTCATTAATTTGCCCACTGTGAAGTTACAAAACGCATTAGTGTGACTGCAGTCACGGTGGGTCATGTGCTTCGTGCTGATGTACTCACATGTTGACACTGATGGTGGAATTGTTGACCGTGAACGGTATTCTGTACTCAACATCCTTTTGAATCTCTGCAAGGCTGTTAAGAAAAATGAAATACAACTTATGCTTTGGGCAGAGAGAACATTTTGGGGGTGGGAAATAGATAATGTAAAGCAGAACAGTCTTTCATACATAAAAAAAAGATCCCATTGTGATTATTGTTTCTTTAATACTAAAAAAAGTCTCATATTAAAGAGAATTGCTGGTACTCTCGCTGCAGGTAACCTGCCAATGAAACCTCTTTACTGGTCATTTGTCGTTAACAGAACAAAGAATTTGCCATCTGAATAAAATTGTCCAGTTGTGCAGGTGAGGCCACAGGTGTGTATAACCACCCCAACACCAAGTGTTTTCCTGTCAATGAATTAAACGGTTTACATCGTCTCCTCACTGTGGGAAATCTTATCCACAGCAGATTCCATTTTAGTAAACAAAGGCTAATACTTTAATCTGCGCATGTAATTAGCGGAGTCTTCCGAAGACGACACGCGTTGTTGTTGTGGGATTAGTGGGAATATTCACTCTATAATACAAGCCAGCCCAAATTTACACTTATAAACTTCAAAAATAAAAATGTTACACCGTAGCGTGCCACACGATGACCTAAATTAGGATTAGCTGATCAGCTAACGCCCAGCTAGCAATCAGGAAGTGCTATTAAAACACCGGCAGGTCAAGGAGATATTAAATTCATAGTATGGTATTCTGGTCAAATAGTAGCAACTCATACAACAGAATTGTCAAAATGTCAAACATAAATACATGATGTACGTTTTTGGAGTCAACTGTCTATGCTACTCGGGTAAACACCAACCGAGTACAGCAATCACCGTGCGCACATGATGCAAGTCAATAAATCGATACATTAGTGGGAGAATATAAAGCATTTGTATTTGGGTCTGGTTCAAGTGACCAGCGGCTGTTCATTTTACCTTGGATGTGCAACTTTGAGCGACTCTATTTGCCTCTGTCTTTGTTGCTGTAGGCTGTTCAGGGGTGGGGGTCCCGAGCCTTTAGACAGGGGGAAAAGCCAGTTCATCCTCTCTCGAAGACGCACACGCTGATCGATGTAAGTGCGTAAAGGCCCAGCAGAAACCAAAACAAAAATGGAAGGGAAAGTGAGAATAAACCGCACACGGCGTGGAGGTCTGTGTTGCTAACGCCCGTTAGCTGGTTGTCTGACGACTCGGGTTTGTTGCCCTCACAAAAGTGGATTTATACCTATGTTACGAAGTCAGCTGACATATCCTAAAATGTCGGAAAATAGATAATACAGCCCTTAAAGAATACAAATGCTGTCATTACCAGTGGTAAAGAGACAGATAATTTTAGCTACAGCCTTCGCGTTCGAGGCGCTTGGTCAACTTATTGGCGTATTACGTCAACAGCAGTTTTACGTCTTACGTAGTTTCCTGTTTAGAGGACGGTTGCTTCATGACACTTCCGCTTTAAAAAAAACACAATACAGATTTCATAGGTAATACTTAAATCGTATATTAATGTCATTCAGTAGTTTATTCCCTTTAACACAACGTATCGCAGCAAGACAAGAGAACATATTCGTGATGTTTATTAATAACTGTAAAGAACAAGAGACTCCTTTACATCTAAAGTATCTACGACAATCTGAGTTTGTTACGTTATAAAATCACATAAAGAAACGTTTATCAGCCACCAGAGTTAACTGATAATCGATTAGCAGCTCTCATCAATTGTTATTAGACATATATAGCTACCACTCTGATCATGCTCTCTCCCTCCACTCTCCCGGAGGAGATTAGAACGTTCATCAACGACAGAGATCCTATGAATCGAATCATTAATCTCTGCCCTCTTCACGCTCAGAAGAGAACATCACGACTCTTCATCGTGGATAGCGAGACCAAACACTTTAGAAACTCATTTCTCAAGTCACAAACTATAGAAATGATCCCTGAAAGTATAGTCTTAACGTCAACATGCGCGGAACCGGGTACTGGTTGTCAGTACAACAACTCTCACTCATGGTTATAAGTATTGACACGCAAAACCAACCGGCTATATAGTGCACATCTAGCACAACGAATAAACTACTTGTGTATTTTTTCTTTTTTTTACTTTTTACTGGTGTCCTTTAAGTTGTTACGACTGGCTCGTAAAATACCCACAATGCTTTGCAAAAGCTGTGAACTCGGATGCCAGCAGCATATTACATATTTTAGTTGTCTTAATGGATAATAGTAATACTACTTATTTGAGAAACGATGTTTTTAAAATGAAAACAATAATACAGAAGGTGCAATTTATTTTACAGCAAAATGAGCGCTTTTGAAATTAATTTATACAGCATGGTCCTTCTTGTATCATGTTCCTACAGGTAAAAATGACTAAAACTATGGTTCCGCTTAGATAGGGTGGGCATTGGTTCTTCTCGTATTGTGAGTCCTCTGTGGCTTATGTTTTATGTATAAATGTATGGAGAAACGTGCAACAAACGCAAATATTTCTACTATACTGACTGCATTAAATCCTGAAGGTGCACTACCAACAGTAACTTTTAATAATAAGAATAACATAAATTGAGTTAAATCTTAGAAACACGAACTGCAGTTAAGTTGTTAAGGGGAAAGTACGAGAGCGAAAAGGTTATTTTGATGAAATTTAATGAAACCATTAAATAAAAAAACTTACCCAGCTTCTTGCCTCTCCTTTAAAAACTATATATTTTGACAAGACGATAAGGTGCTCTATATAAATGTAGCAACTACGAAATAGAAACGCACTCCCGCACCTCTGCCCAATAAGTTATAAATGTGGCCGCAGTCATAGCTGCTAATTGTAGCCAATTATCTTCGCAAAGAATGAGCGTTGCGCATGCGCAAAGCAACTCCCTCTTTAGTCGCATTAAATAAGGAATTCCTTCAAATAGTTTATTCATGCAATAAATGCCTCCAAGAGAACAATAAGCAAATAACGCATTTCTACATTTGTTATGTTAACATATAATAAATCAGCAAAATTCAAAGAAAACATTAAAATAATTTTATAATATATGCTTCATGATAGGTATGAGGCCTTAACCTACCTTTATCAACATTTTAAAGTTTGGTGCCATACATACATAAAAGCAGTCAATTATACAAACCAGTTTGTTTTCAGTAAAACTCTTGGACCATGCCCACTAACATAACTTTACTGAAGAATTGAAAATGTCCCCCAATGGAAGAAACATCAATCTGTTATTGTCAAATATTACAAAGAACACACTAGATTATGGCCATCATCTGAAGATGACTGGCCTATGGGGAACTGCATCACCAGGCAGCTGTTCTGATTGAATGTGGGGTAAGCTTTATATCATCTGGAGAAGTGTACCATTGTTAATCCAGGTCAATATAAAAATCCAAGATAACTTTGCTTAAGATGTCTGAAGGTCTTTCTTCAACTGTATTTATTGCCCTTTCTTCTGTGCTGGTTCTGCTTCTCCTTCCTCCAGAGCTGTTGTCTGTGTTGCCTGGCTCCAGGACTAACACAGGTGTAGACAGAGGTGCAGCATCAGCCCTTTACCTGTGAAAGCACAGACCAAAGGGGTGTAATTATACTGGGATACATTCTGGAAGTAAAAGGAACCACTGCAACATTACTCAATCTGCATTTTTTTCAAAGGTAATGAGTAACGCAAACGGAGACTTTAAATTATGATAAACAAATTAAGATATTTTATGACACTTACCTGCTTGCCAGCTCTTTCTTCAGGCATGATCTAAAGGAAGTGATGCGCTCCATAGATTTATATCCCTAGAGAGATAGTTAATGGTAGGGAAGGAAATATAAGAACTATTAGGATGGGTGTGTCACAGAAAGAGAAATAAAATATATTCTAAAGACAGTAGAGGCACGCCTTCTTTGATGGAAAATACACTTTAGAATGTTAGTACTTTTATGATATATGAGTCAAAGTGTTAAGCTTGTAATTATGAACTCTGGACGGTAGTCTGGTATAACATTTTACCACTAGAGGGCAGTAACCGACCATGGCAGTGACGATGAGCGTTTGCTCAGTCCACTAATCACATACACTCACCGGCCACTTTATAAGGTCCACCTGTTCAGTTGCTTCTTAACAGAAATAGCTAATCGGTCAGTCATATGGGAGCAACTCAGTGCTTTTAGGCATGTGGACTTCTTGAAAGCCAGCATCAGAATGGGGAAGAAAGGGGATTTAAGTAACATTGAAGTAGCGTGGTTGCTGAGTAGCTGGTCTGAGGTGGTGACGGACAACCATCTCTAAAGTTTACAGAGAATGGTCTAAAAAAGAGGAAATATCCAGTCAGTTGTGTGGAGGAAACAAAGCTTTGTTGAGGTAGAAAGGCACCAGGAACTCTAATAACCAACCAAGGCGTGAACCATGTCACCAAGCTCTGATCACCTCAAACTGGTTTCTGGAACATGACAATGAGTTCCCTGTACTCCAGTGGTCTCCATGGTCACCAGATCTCAATCCAACGGGAGATTCGCATCATAGATGTGCAGCCGACAGATCTGCAGCAGCTGCCGTCAGGTCAACATGGACCAAAATCTCTGAGGAATGTTTCCAACAGCTTGTTGAAGGTTTCTAGGAAGGATTAAGGCACTTCTGAAGGCAAATGCGGCTCCAACCTTTTACCAGCAGGGTAGACCTAATAAACACTGGTGAGTGTGTATCTATCCTTCATTTATACCTTATGCATTTTACCTTTACATTAGTCATAATGTAAAAAACTGAAACCTTCTGAAGAAATGTGTAGCACATCTATAGGGTTTGTTTGAATCATAGATTAATCTCCATATTTTTCCAGCTATTATCTTTTCTTACCCTGGCTCCCCTGTGCAGGCGGTCTTTCATTATTCCAATGAACTCCTTGTAGGAGAGCTGGTCATCGTGATCAACATCAAAGATTTTGAATATGGTGTGAACAAGGTGACGCGTCAGCTGCTGCCCCGTGGCCACGTACACCGCTCTCGCAAACTCATCTGTGAGCAGCAACAGGAAAAGCCTGTTAGTTATTTAAATTTGCAGCCATTGCTGGGAGTCCTCAAATACGACCATTAGGTTCCTCTGACTTTGACTCTCACCTTGGCCAATGGAGCGAGAGGCAAAATTGTACATCTGCATGGCGATGGCAAAGTCCTCAAGGTTGTTGAGAAACTGGAAGAAGGATCTAAACTCATCAAAGGTGATGCCCTGAAACGTCACAAAACACACATGTCAGGTAATAAAGTGTCCCTAAAATCAGAGCTGAATAAGGGAAAAGCACCATGACCATTCGTGGAGGCATAAATACTAATGATGAATATGTAAGCAAAACATAACTGATTCTAAAAGGCGTCCAAACTACCAACGCAGCTCCTCCACACACACTTCTCTTCATTCTCCACTGTGGTTGCTCTTTGCTGTAGTAAATGGACTTCTGTGCTACCTATCTGAATAACTTAATGAAGGAACTCATGATGTTGTTTGGACCATTTTTATCGTTATTGATGAAAAATCCAGCTCCGAGCAACGTTGGCGGAATTTTCCAACTACATTTGAGGCTCTTCTCACCCCCGAAATCCTTTCCCCCCCTAATTATAGCATGAAATTCCTCAGCATCGGACAAGAGATTCAACAATACTAATGATAAAGCATCAAGTAACATTACGTTTTCACAGCTACCTTCTCATCGGGTATACAGTGGCGGACGTTCTCCAGGTAGGCGCTGATGTTTTCCACATTGGTGAAGCGCAACAAAATTTTGGCAAAGTCTTCTTCGCTGATGGTGGTCATCCCCTTGGAGTAGGTTAGAAATTCAATTTCCAACACCTCTGTCTGGAGGTTATCCATAAATCTAAAAAAAAGATGCAGGGACAAAGAGTAAACATGAACAAGTTCTTCCTGTTTTGAGTGGCCACATCTGCAGCGGAAAACTAAGCTATGAACTACCAGGGTTGTTCTAAGGGTAAATACGCACGTGTAGACGAAACTTCACACAAAACTAACCAGGTAAATAAGAAAAGAGCCAAGTAGAGCTGCAGTAATATGTTCCTGTACCTGTAGAAATCATCAAATGTAAGTTCAGCCTTTCCCTTTTTCCCAAAGAAGTGGACCAGGAGGGTGGTGTCGATGGTGATACTGTCATCAGCTCGCTGCGAACCATCAGAGGGGAAAAAGGGGTGAAATGGTGATGAACCAACATGCCACAAGTAATGTTAAATGAGAAGCATTTGGATGTAACATTGTTGATATTCAAAAAGAGCCAGCAGGAAGCAGCTTTGGACCGGAGGTGAGCAGAACATGGGCATGAAAAGCAACAACCAGAAGAATAATCCAAGACAAAAAAGGTGGCTGTTACTAACAACAACAGTCCAGGCAGCAAGGTGGTTTCAGGTCAACCATGCAAATGCAGACAGAAGATTATAATTTAACAGCATGTAAAAAGGAAACAAGGAAAATAGTTAAGTGGAGAAATATCTGTTTGTTTGTTTGTTTGTTTGTTTCCCCAGTGTGTTTTAATTCAGACCACAATAGAATCCGTCTCTTTGCTGCTGCCAAGACCGTGATGCTGCAGCAACATAAAACACACACCGAGATACAAGAAGTGCTGAGCTTGCAACACACACTCTCTCACACACGCACGCACACGCACACACACACACACACACACACGCACACACACACGCACACAGTGAAAAACAAAGTCATGCAAATATTCAGTGCGCTGCAGGTGGGATGGTTTGAATATGGCTGACGATGTGTTGAGCAGGACCAGCAGCGGGTGGAGAACAAAGGAGACGGACAGAAGTGAATACGGTTCAAGATTAAGTCGCCGACCATACGCAGACGCGTTAAAGCCGCCGTGTCTCATGCATTTCTGTAGCGGTGCTACAATGACGGAACCTCGTCATCAACAGCAGCCCGGAAACAAAACACATCCTGCCAAAAGAATGCATAGAATGCGAGTACCACCTTTTTCTGTCAACGAACGTAGACCAAAATCTCATTTTCACACAAGTTTGAGCTACTTGTTTTGCCCTCGAAGGACTACTACTGAAAGGTCTTTCAAAGTTTCAAAATCTTTGCTTCTAGGCAAAAACTATGCTTCTCTCGTTATTCACGTTAAAAACAACAGCTAAGTGACATTTAATCAATCTTGTATGTGTGTTAACGTGCGTATTTCTTCCTTTTTTTTGTCTGTTTTCACTCTCAGAAAAAGGTGACAGTGTTTTCAGGCAGTTCCATGAAAAACTCAGCCAACGTTAGGCCAGGAGAAGGAGCACTTCTGCCATTTCCATCAACATCATTAGCATCATTATCATCAGCGATCGTCACCACGATGCCGTTCGTGGTTCTACCTCGAGAGTAAAATCCTAAAATTCGTTGACAAGGAAAAAAAAAAGCATCACAAAAATGACAGGTTTAAAAAAGATGTTTAAGTTCACACAGATTCACATGTCTGACAGAGACGCTGCGCTGGTTGGTGTGACGTAAGTTGCAAGATGAAACAAAAAGAGATTCACACATAACAGAAAGGACTTTACTTGAATTTCGAACAATACCAGCCAATACGTGGACGAATGTGGCGTTAGTATGATCAACGGCTCATCGACCCCATGATGATGTCATGGTTGCCACACCTGGTCCATGCATGTGTTTGTATGTCCATCTGTGTGTGAGCTGCAACAGACTTTGATCATGAGGCTGGAGGCAGAAACAGTAATTACTGGTGTAAACACTAAATAGTCTTCCTCACCCTTCCTATCTGTGAGTGATGCCTCGCTGTCAGCCTTTTGTCATCCAGTGGAGGGAGGCCAGCATGGGGCTGATGTGATGACGTCTGCTAGTGAGAAGCATTTGCTGCTGTCTCACCTGGACAAGATGAAGGCATGTATGTCTCCAGCTTGGACTGGAGATGGATTTTTTTTCCCTTTACATGCTTTTTAAAAGAGGCCAAACCTCTACCAGAGCTTTAGGAGAGTGAACAGGGGGCCGAGACTGAAGGGATGAAGGGAATGTGATGGGCCGAGGCAGTTAACTGCAGCAGCAAGGCTTTGGTATTTGAGCTCCATCTGCAATGTAAAGACAAGCTTTGTCTCTTAAAAGACTGCAATAAAGTTTAAAATAGACTGACAGGAAGAATGGACAGTGAGATCAGCTCCTTTAAAAAAAAAAAAAAATCTGTATAAAAATGAGTTAGAACAGCAGCTGTAAACAGCTCGGAATAACTGCCGGCAGGTGTTGAAGTGAAGACAGCATTTGGGATGTACAGCTCCAGATCTACAGCGCTTCTTCTCTATGATCTTCTTTCCTTTATCCAACCCATGGCTCCTTTCCACTCCCTTATTCCTGATGTCCTTTCTCCAGTACCTCCTTGGCTTGACAAACACACAGGTGATTTGCGCTTCCCTTCCTTCCCTCCCTGCTTCTCAACCTGTCAGTCAGTCCCTCATTCTCTCCTCAAAGGCAAGGAGGACATAATAGTGGCTAATCTGTTGAGTAAACACATCTTCTCCAAACACAACGGCTTCTTTAATGTGCTTCACCAACATCTTCCCTTCACACCCACTTTGTTCTTTGACATGTGTCGTCTTTGTTACCCGGGGTCTTCATTGAGCTTCACAGAAATGTGACTAAATTCCTTTGTTTTTGCAACTGCGTTTGTCTGCTCCCCCTTCTGTGAGTTATTATAAGCCACACTTTCTTTTTACATATTTCACGTTTCGCACTTGTAATCTTTGTCTGTCGGACATCCCAGCAGATGAAAGGCCGCTCCGTGTAAATACAAGGTCAGTCCCATCAGGCTCCACTGTCATTAGCTCCACTTGGGTTTCCGCTGCCACCACATTGCCAACCCTGTCATTAGTCAACTAGCACTGTTAGCTGTCATTAACTGTGACCAGCGGTTTCACTGGGCGTCCTTTTAGGCGTCCTGGACGGGTTATTTGCAACAGTTGCACACTGGAATAAAAGTAAAGAGTCACTTTGTGGAAAACAAAACCTCATTCGGAAGATGATAAGGCAGTTGCCTATTTTGCATGTTTCATGACCTCTAGGTTCTTGGCTGTAATTCAGCTACTTTAATAATATTAAGGCGCCCCGGGACTCAAACATATTGTAACCAATGTTAAGTTCGGTACGTTACTGTATCTGTTTGCAGCCTCGCATCCTGACTGACCAACCATCTATAGCTGCATCTCATCACAGATTGCTAATCTTGGAAATACAAGTTATTTATGACTCCATCTTAGATCAAAATACAGTCTTGATTTAGTCTGAATCATTCCTCAGATGTTGCAAAGGCTTTGTTGTTTGAAATTCATGGCAGCATGTAAAAAAAACAAACAGATTTTTTTGTTATTGTCTTGCTGTCATTGAATGAATGCTATTCAATATGCGTTATGCACCAACAATGACACAACATCAAAGCTCACGACACAGATAACAAGGCCCAGATATACACTGAAAAGCTCAATGAGGACACCGAGCGTGAGGTGGGACGACAAAATAAGTATACATTCATCTACAGCTACAATTAAAAATCCTGTGTCAAAGCAGCTACGCCAGTTTTAAAAAGCAGGTATGTGAAATAAACTCTGATGAGTCCATCAGGAATAAGTGAAGGAGACAATGGCACGGGCACTTCAAAGGTTTGGTAGGTGCTGAGCTATTCTTAGAAATACCTTTCAGAAGCTTTTAAATATATTTCACCGAGGAAAAGGAAAGGCAGGAATATCAGCATCAAACCAACTCAGAATAAATGAGGCAATCAAAGTGATCTTAAAATAATCTATTATTGACCAATATATTTAGCTTGTTCTTGTCATTTCAGAATAAGAAATTACTTTTATGGGACATTGCTTAGGAGATGTAAACAGTTATTCTGGTCTAGATTGATACCGCTACGTTATTCTTAATGTGTGGAGCGTCAACACTAAGTGGGAGATTGAACACTGACTACACACAACTGAGGAGGACGACGAAAGGACAACACAGAGATGTAAGGATGGACATGTGTACCTCCGCCAGGTCTGAAAAGAGGACTTGACTGGCGCTTCGCCTCAGAACGTCCCAGTAACTCCTCGCCACAAACTCCTGATTGTCTTTTTTAAGCACCTGTAGGAGTGGTCAAGCAGGCCCAGGGTCAGTTCACCTCCAGTTCAGCAGTAACGTTCCATCCATTGCCATAATAGAGGAACATCTCTTGTTTATCACATCTTCTTGTATGGGGTCAGTAACATGCAGCAGAAATAGTACAAACTCCAGTGGGAAGCTGCACCATCTAGTCTGTGTGCTATAATATTGGGTCACTGGCTCTAAGCTAACTGGATCATGATGAAATACTGTTATTAAATAGCTGCAACAACTAAATACGGTATCCTAAATAAAATACATGGTACTAGACACAATTTCCTGTTTGAGTTGATCTAAGATGCATTACAGATGGACAATAGAGAACCCTGTATTGAATTCAAAGGTGAGTCAGAACCAAAAGAGTAAAAAATAAACCCAAAAAACATGTAATGGGTTTAATGGTTCATTTGCATTCCAGTATGACTTCACTATGATTAATCTCTCTCTTTCTTCCTGACCTGACTGATAATCCTGCAGCTGAACACACTGCTGTCAAGTGTGACAGGTTGGTTAGGGTCAGGTTGGTTCTGCTGGGGTGTTCTCTGCTTTATAACAGGCAGCCACGGGGCTGCGCTCCTGACCACCCACCTTGTGTCTCTCCAGGGAGAACACAGCATTTTAACATGAGCCCACACTGCTCTGACTTAACTTCACAATGACAATGCAGCTATCCATCACAACTTTGAAAGAACTCCCAGTGTGTGTGTGTGTGTGTGTGTGTGTTTCCTACAAATATCAGAAATGTTGTTACATACTGTAATACATCTCCCATTTAAATAATCACTAATGTTCATGAAAAAATCTTCTCTCTGAGGGGGGTAAATGGGGCCGGTTCGCATTCCCTGAGACAATAGAAGCTGATTTCTCTCTTTAGCCAACACTCCCTGCAGTAAAGAAAACAACAAAAAACCTCTTGCTTTGCATAAAAAACCAATTAGGCCTCTGACATGAACAACCTAACACACACATCTGTAAACAGCCTCAAATGGATAGTGTGTGATTGTGTTAGGAGCTTTAGAGTGCCTCCAGTCATTCTAAATTATATCAGTCTCTCTTTGTAAGAGTTCATCTCTCCTGACCCCTAAATCTATTACTACCCCTCTGCCATCCCTCTGTCCATTCAAGGCACACTCAGGAATCATCCCTCGATCAATCCCTGGGCAGACCTGACAGATGGACACCCTGTCTTCCTCTCTGCCTCTCATTCTTTCTCTCCATCTATCCTTTCATGGGGTCGACTGTGGACATTTTCCTGACAATGCAGTATCAGGTGGACTGGGTCGGGGTGAAGGGTTCTTCAAAGACCGGGTCAGGAAACAAAAGTGGGCATTAAATGCACTCCTCCATCCAGACGGGTGGACAGGGAGGATATTTACCAAAGTGTTCAGTAAGCAGAGATCACAAGGTTCACTATATGAACAAACTCAAACTCATTACTTTCGGTCCTTTAAACCTTCTGTCAGTACAATGTTCTGGCATTCCCTGTAATGCATCATTATCTTTAAAAGATCATTAAACAAAGCTGTCAGAAAAGGCCTCATAAGCTCGTTCTCTCTTCATTGATTCACTAGTTTCTCTAAGTTAACTCGAAACAACAGCAGAAAAGGCACTAAGGGATTTGGATACATACGCTGTTCATGGGGGCAACCTGATATCCATAGAGCTGCATACTCTAACATACAGAGACAGACATGAAGAAGAGAAAGGGAGGACAAAGCATGCAGTCAGAGAGGAAGAGGAGAGAAGGCAAAAGACATGTTAGTACATGCGAGGAAAGAGGCCGTCGGAACACTCAGCAGACGGATGTGCCATTTTCAACACATCTGTAAAGGTTGCAACAACACTGACACTGCAACTGTGAGAAAGAAAAAAAATACTTATATTTCCTCGACTTTTCTTTCTTTTATTGGACTGAGTGGTTCTAAAAAACTATATTTGGTGAAACGCTAGCAGCGGGACATGAATGGTGGCCATGGTTTGCAATGACTAAACCTGACATTGGTGTCTCTATTGTTTGGAAGCATTGAAGAAGATGGCATGATAACATTTCTGGGGCTTTTTATTTTTAACCTCTGGCTTCCCTTTGGACCTGTAGGCTTGATGGAAAACAAAGTTGCAGGTGCTGGTTGGGTCGCTGCAGCGCTTCACCTCTGCATGCTGAAAATGTCATTTTCTTTTAAGAGTGTGTCCCATTTAAGTTGTGTACGGTTGCGGTGACTGTCTCCATGAAGAGAGACTTTGTTCAAAACCAGATTCTGCTAGGCAGCATGCTCTCAGTGATGCTCACAGGAAGGTTACAGCAACAGTTTTGCAACTACCTGAACACATATGACACATAACATCAAGGATGATGTTGCATACATTCGCATGTATAGTTGGATGTTTTTTATTTTCCAGCTTCATCAGAGGCCCATAAGATTACTGACAAAGGTTTGTCCACATGGTTGGGTGCAAAACTAGATCATTGTAAGTACTCATGTGGTCTGAGGGTAAGAAGAACTAGGAGTTAGTGAGCATATTGGTCCCGATCCACATAAATAAAGAATGTTAGAACTCCTGAATTCATATCAAATACTTTGTTTACATAAAAAGGAATGCTGGAATGCTGAACCTCCTTACCAACTGTGCAGACTTCTCAGCATCCCCTTTCCTGTTTTTCTTTTCATTCTTCTTCCTGAAGATCTCCTGAAGCTGCAACATGATTAAGATCTCATTTAGCATTTAAAGAGCAACTAATTACCTGTTAAAAAATCAATGTGGGAACAATGAAAGGACTCAAAATGATCAACTTTTGGGTTTCCAGACTGCAACTACAGGTTTACTACTAGACTTTTATGAAATGAAATATTTTTTTAAAAACTCATATTGGTATTAAATCAAATCAAACTGCAGAAATTCAATATCACCTGAAGCCATCAGCAAGACCTCTACACTAAGATATAATAAGGCAAAAGCATTTTTATAATTCCTCTTACCTAAATAATATTCAGTACACAACACA